>NC_052051.1:43105826-43330826 GCF_903992535.2 Arvicola amphibius | reverse complement strand
TGACTAGGGCAAGCAGAGGGGTATGTACACACACACACACACACACACACACACACACAGAGTTAGAAAACAGCCTGGGCCCAGAGGTTCTGCAGCACAAAGATTCTCATCATGGGTTTGGCACCGTCACAACCGGAGGTCAAGATGTTGTCTCCAGGCCTGCAGAAAACTTTTGCGCTATGAGTCTCAATGCGTTTCATGGAGCTTAAATATCATTGGTTCCCCCGCTTTCATATAATCGCTGACCAGTATTTTCCCCCAGTCACTAAGGTTTTAGGTGTAAGAGAAAGCCAGGTGCATTAAATCAGTGTAATTACCTCTGAAATGCCGGTGATTGAGGAAGTGGATTCCGAGAGAAACTCTCCAAGGCTTTATCAAAGTGGGATTGTGAAGCCCTGGGCTGGACAGCCGCCAAATGTCTGCCCCTTTCTGATGGGAAGCAAAGGATTCTCTGAGGAAGGGGCTTGCTGGCAGTGGCGGGTTCATCTCCCATCTGGGAATTCATTAATTAGGGCTTAGCTCTGAAGGCCGATAACAAGCTAATCAAAAGGGGAAGTGAAGGCCCACAGATCATGCTGTCTAATGAGTACCACTGGGGTGAGCAGACGAGAAGGCATCGGAGCAGGTGGAGTGTCGGATGCGGGACTGCCCTGGCGCCATGGTGCTGGCACACTTCCCAAGGTAAGAGAAGTATTTAAAAATGAGCCATGGCTCACCTGTCTGCATCACCCACCTCCCTGGATTTCTGCCGCATTGCCATCTCATCATTCCAGACACGAGACAGCACGGTCCTTGCCTGCCAGGGCGGAGAGGCGAGGCGAGGGTGCTCACGCCTCCTGCTGCTGTAGTGAACCTTCACAGAGAACACAAATGAAAACACAGTGTTTCCCCAGGGATTGCTTCCTCATAAGGCTTAAACTTCAGCTTTGTGCCTTTAAAACAGGCACTTAGAGAGTGTGAGATTGAGGACAACGTAAAAAATATAAAGAAAAATCCTTGGATTTGTTAGGTTTTCTTTTCTCCACCATGAAACCCTTTGCTAGCCTTTCATATCCAGCCACTGGGTTAAAGGTTTTCCAGTCTGGGTTCACCTTAGACCCTTGCTTCTCTTCTCATAAGGCACAGCTGGAACTTTGCTCCAGATGTTGCCTCGTGTGTTTTCTCTAGGTGGGATTCTCTTGTGAAGAAATTAGTTTGGAATCACTTTGAACAATGGCCGATCAGTTGTCTGCATACCATTCTTGGGCCAAGCTTCTCTTCACTACTCTTCTTTGGAAAATGAAATCCCAAAGTTTCAAAATATTCTCTCCCATCCGTCAAGGAGAACAACAGAATCTCATCGTGGTCTTCTTGATGCCGCAGCTTCTAATGCGAGCTGGAGTCACCTGACCTCGGTCAGGTAAACGATCTGGTCATTCTGTGTGAGGGGGGAAGTGGGAAGGCAGGTGGCCCCTCTGGCACAGGTAGAGACTTCCCCTTCCCTGAAGATCTAACACTCGGATGTCCTCCTCATTGCTATGGCAGTTGCTTATTGGAAACCCTCAGAAGATCTGCAGGATGGGCGTGTGTGCCCAGCTCCCCAGTGACACCCAGAGCTGGCTAAAGAAACAGGTTCAGCCACTCTTCTGAATGGGTTTGCTCTTTAATAAGGCAGGGGAGGAAAGGTAAAGAAGATTGGCAGGAAGGTGGACTTCCCGTGGCTAAAATGCATTTGCGTTTTACATAGCCGTTGCTTTGTTCTCTAATTGTTAAACCTGTGGCTACTAATTTACATGACCCCTGACACCCAGGCTCTACCCCAACCCTTTTGCCAATGAATATTTGTGATTGTGCTCAGGCATCAGATGTTGCTTAATGACCATTGTTTGAAACGTGGCTGCAAATTCAGAATTCCTTCTGAGGCTTAAAAAATTTTGATGCCTATTTTGACTCCCAGAAATTCTGGTTAGTAAGGGTATAGTGTGCTTCTTGGCCACTGGGAATAAAAACATCTCCCCCAATGCACAGTCATAGTTGAGAATCCATGCTATCTTCCTCTTCACCATGGTTTGCTGCACAAATCTAAAATCAGTATGCACTTTGAAAAGCAGAAAGTGTGTAACTTAACTTTATCTGCTGTCCCCCACTTCTTGAGCTGCCCCTGCCCAGGGAGCATAACACAACACAGCCGTAAACAGGAATGTGAACAACGGGGGAATTTGAACCACTCCCACCAGGCTGTCCTTTTTAAAATTCCTTCTCTGAAAAACCAGTGCTTGAACCAAACATGTAGGTAAGCTACATCCTTAGCCCTAGCTTTCATCTTTAACTGACTTCTAATAACTAACGTACCAGTGGAACTCAGATAGTGCATCTTGTATGGATTTCCACAGAAGAATCCTGCATCTACTGCAAACCTGCAAACGCTAATGGAAAAAAAAAAAATCTGTCTTAAACATGGGATCCCCTGGGTCGATGACTGACTAGCAGCCCTTTGGTACCACTGAGGTACTGTAAACTCATTTGCATCCCTGAATGCAAGCAAAGAAACAAAAGCCACAAATCACATGGATATAGTTAATTGTGGAAGTAGAGGGTGAACCCAGAGATCTCTTCTAATGTTAGGACTCTCTGTGTTAGAAACATAGTGGTTCACGTGACTGTCATTCACAGTGAGAGAAAATATGCTTAAGGGAAGGATTAGAGCCAGTAATTTTACAAATGCAAATCCAGCCACACGTTTGTGTATACAATACAGTATATTCAAGACTGCCTATGTGTGTGGTAAAATATCCCAAGAAGTGGGCACATGTCCTTATCTCATCTCTAAGCAAATGCTATAAAGATGAGGCTATTAAGAAAGGGTATTTTCAATGTGAAGTGATGGATTTAGAGCTCAGATTGCTGACTCCCACATTTTCTAGTCTGCGCAGACAATTCTGTGTGGACCCTATGCCTTTTCATCATTATTAACAGCATTCAATTACTACTGAAGCGAGACATTGGTTATGTAGTAAATAAGATATATAATGCAATGTCTGCCTGGATATTCCCCAGCTGAGTCATTCTGAGACGCTGTATAGTTAGGAAGCCTGCCTGTGCAGTGTGATGAGAGGATTTGGGAGAGGAGCTACCACATATGCTGGAGTTGATAATACGACTCCTTCTCCCTCGCTATACTTGGGGGCTCACTAGCGAGTGTGCTAATTAAGAGGCTGAAAATCCACGAGATAGGACTGAGTTACAAAGGCAGGGAGAATCCCAGGGGATCAATTGCATCTGCTGTGTAATTGCCACTTAACTATAGACCTAGAAGGAGAGAATCCCACGTGCCCAGTCTTCTTTAAACAGGACATCAGCTAAGTTTGTGAACCAATCAGTTGGGATGGTGTCCTAGTTAGGGTTTCTGTTGCTGTGATGAGACAGCTCAACCAAAAGCAACTTGGGAAGAAATGGGTTATTTCATCTTATAGCCTGTAGTCTATCATCCAAGTCAAGGCAGGAGTACAAGGCAGGGACTGGGTGTCTATTGCTGTGATGGGACCACCATGACAAAAAAGCAAGCTGGGGAGGAAGGGGTTTGTTTGGCTTATACTTCCCACCACAGTCGATTACTGAAGAAAGTCAGAACAGGAACTCAAGCAAGGCAGGAACCTGGAGGCAGGAGCCGATGCAGAGGCCATAGAGGAGTGCTGCTTACTGGCTTCTTACCCTTGGCTTGCTCAGACTGTTTCCTTATACTATCCAGGCCCAGAGATGGCACCACCCACAATGGGCAGGGTTTTCCCATATCTATCACTTAAGAAAAGTCCCTGAAGGCTTGCCAACAGGCCGATCCATTGAGGGGCGGGTTCCTCTCTTTCCTAATGACTCTATTCTGTGTCAAGTAGACATAAAACTTAGCACAGATGGCTTCATGGAGGGGCAAGCCAATTAAAGCATAGGAAATGAGAATTACTCTGGGTTGGTTTTTCTAAGTTAGTGTGTTGCAAAGAACAAGACAGGAAGGGGAGGTAATTGGCTGTGTGATTGCCCTGTATTCCAGCAGCACAAGCTGCATGCTGTGTAGACCAATTTCATATTCGTATGTAGTTAGAACAGAGGTAAGCAGAGGCTAAGCTGAGCTCTGTGGAGCTGGAACCACATCTGTCCTTCACAGCACAGCTCTAGCACCCAGCACAATAGACGTCTGATAAATGTCTAAACTTGGTGTTAACTGGACACTGGTTACCACTCTTTGGGACATCCATCACTCATGCTCAAGATTGCTTCTGGAATTTAAAGCCAATTGCACTCAAGTGAACAAAAAGGTACCCAGATGACCTTACTGACATTGTCCCTAAACAGCCATGTAGTCACCTAGTCAAGCAACCTGCACTCTAAGAGCTCAGAGTCACTTGTGTGCCCGGAGTCCTTACACACATCCGTCTCCTTACTATCTGTATAAAGGAATCACAGTAATTCAACCTGTTAAAGACAGGAAAACACCCGAGCACACTCATCTTTATATCTGCAGAGTCTTATCCACACAAGGTCCTTCTACAGGTTTTCAATAATAATTAAAATGACCTCAAAGCCCACAGGCCAATCTGTTCAGTTTAAGTTGTGGCCTTTCCTAAGAAATAAATGTAATAACCACACAAAAAGTCCAAACATTTCAATGATAGACTATAAATGCCTTGCGTGTCTGTAATAGAAATGTTATCCCATTTTATCTATTTTTAATAGATTAAAATGTTTCAGTGTTCTTTTTGTTTGTTTTTACATCCCAAACCAAAGTTTCTCCTCCCTCCCAACTTCCCAGTCCCCACCCCACCCCATCCACTCTTCAGCTATCAGCCAGCCATGGTATACCAGGCTGCAGTGAGACCAGCAACTCCTCTTCTATTAAGACTGGATGAGGCAATCTGGTAGGAGGAATGGTTCCCAAAAGCAGGGAACACAGTCAGAGACAGCCCCTGCTCCCACTATTAGGAGTCTCACATGAAGACCAAGCTACACAACTGTCACATATATGCAGAGGGCTTAGGTCAGTCCCATGTAGGCTCCTTGGTTGTCAGTTCAGTCTCTGTGAGCCCAGGTTAGTTGGTTCTGTGGATTTTCTTGTGGTGCCCTTGACACTACTGGGTCCTATAATCCTCCCTCCCCATCTTCTGCAGGATTCCCCAAGCTCTGCCTAATGTTTGGCTGTGTCAGTGTTCTTTAAAAAGTAAAATAAAGCCGGGCGATGGTGGCGCATGCCTTTAATCCCAGCACTCGGGAGGCAGAGGCAGGCGGATCTCTGAGTTCAAGACCAGCCTGGTCTACAAGAGCTAGATCCAGGACAGGCTCTAGAAACTACAGGGAAACCCTGTCTCGAAAAACCAAAAAAAAAAAAAAAAAGAAAAGAAAAGAAAGAAAAAAAGTAAAATAAAGGGGGCCTGAGAGTTGGTTCAGAGGTTAAGAACACTGGATGTTCATCCAGAGGTCCTGAGTTCAGTTCCCACAACCACATGGGTTCACAATCATCTATATTGAGATCTGGTGCCCTCTTCTGGCATGTAGGCAATGCAGGCAGAACACAGGATACATAATAAATAAATAAATCATTTTTTTAAAAAAGTAAAATAAAGGTCAGGCAGTGGTAGTGCATGCTTTTAATCCCAGCACCTGAGAGGCAGAGGCAGGTTGATCTCCTTGAATTCTATGTCAGCCTGGTTTACATATTGAGTCCTAGGACAACCAGGGCTGTTACAGAGAAACCCTGTCTCAAAAAATAAAATAAAATGGCAAATTCAAAGAGGAACCAGTTACTTTGTGTGAGAAACAAACAAACAAACCAAGTTTCTTGCTACTCTACAAAGTGTGTATGTGTCTCCAGAGCTCCCACACTGTGAATGCTAGTTGGTGGCCCTCATCCACTGTCTTTAGATGTGGCTCTGAAAGCTTACTTTAATGTTGAGATAATCGGATGTTCTAGAAACTACAAAGCCTGATAGAGATCAGGAACGGTCATTACTGGGAGCATCCTTCCCAGCAAACACTTTCACCTGTTGAACCATCTCCTAGAACCCAAAGACTTTTTAACATCGTCTTCTGCTCCCCCTTCCCATCACCACTGTCGGAATTTCCTAACTGGATTCTCTCAAATATCTAAGCATCGGTAGCTATATTAGCAGCTTCCATCTCTGATGTATACAGAGCTTAAGTCAAAGCCATTCACGTGAGCAGAGAGTGTAGTTTAACTCCCACACCTAACTGTGGCTCTTAACCCTTAATGAATGGAAATGATACACACACACAATGCTCTCTAGAAATAAAGTCACTTTGGGACTCCCAAAGGCAAGAATAAACAAAGCCTCTCTATCCCGGCCAGAACGAGCCAAAGCAGAGAAGAGACAGCATCAGTGTTCAAGGATGTTCTGTGAAGAAAACACATGTTCCCAAAGGGCAGAGCCCTCAGTATGTAAAGGAAGATGAGCTCGCCAGGAAGAACCGGCAATGTTCATCCAAGCACTGCTCAGGGATCCTGGACACTTCATGTCCTAGATGAAGCTGTTGGCTGTGCAGAGTACACCAGCTGTTCTCTTATGGATGTTCCACCCTCCTCTGGCCTTGACCATTGATCTAAAAGGACAGGATCCATGGGCTTCCTCAGTGCCTGGCTTTGCATTTAGTTCATGAGAACACAGACAAGAGACCAAAGAGAGATGGAATGGCCCTGGCTAATTGATTCATTTGGCTGCAGCCCTTGCTGGTTTCTGTTCTGTGACTGCTGTGGCGCCCCTCCTCTCGATCCCATTGCCACCCCATCCTCATTAGCCTGACTAGAGGTCATAAGATAATGTCAGGGAGCTGCATTGTCCCAGGCTGTCCTAATTGAATGTGCCATCAAATTCTTCTGAGTGACAGATTGGGGACTAATGTCACTATGAATTCAAATCCCAAGTTCCTTGCTCCAGTATCATCTTTACCTCACAGTGTTCTATTTTAAAACTGACTTAACACCTAAGTCCACCTACTTAGAAAGAGCGTGCTGGTCATGTTTAGATGAGCTTCCTGTTCTTCTGATGTTTGGAGTTTTCATCGTTAATTAAGAGGCTCTCATTCTTAATTTATTCCTTTTGAAAATCAAATTAGCTTTGTTAGAGCTAGTTGGTCTGCCTGGGATTAATGAATTTGAGGTCTGAGCTGAATTTTCTCAGATGTTTTGCTTATGGAGGTCTCTAGTGCCCACCCGCTCCCACACTCCCACCTGCACCCCTCCCCTTACAAGACACTTGGTGCTTACAGACAAGAACTGCTGTCTCCCGGTCCTGATAGTTCCTTGCCCATGCCATGATATATAAAAGATGTATATGTCCTATATATCCTCTTTCTTTCTTTCTTTCTTTCTTTCCTTCCTTCCTTCCTTCCTTCCTTCTTTCCTTCTTCCTTCCTGTCTTGTTTCGTTCCGTCTTCTTCTCCTTCTCCTTCTCCTTCTCCTTCTCCTTCTCCTCTCCTTCTTCTTCTTCTTCTTCTTCTTCTTCTTCTTCTTCTTCGACAGCATTTCTCTGTGTAACCCTGGCTGTCCTGGAACTTGCTTCATAGACCAGGCTGACCTCAAACTCAGAGATCCACCTGCCTCTGGATTGCTGAAATTAAAGGTGTTCGCCACCACCATCTGGCTCCTCTACTCTTTCTTCCACTCTTTCAGGGCTGCCGTTCAGACAATACTTCCTTAACGTAGCTGTCTTTTCCATCTTTCCTTCCCCAGAAAAAATTCTGCCTGTTTGTTTGTTTGTTTATTTATTTATTTATGGTTTTTCGAGACAGGGTTTCTCTGTGGCTTTGGAGCCTGTCCTAGAACTAGCTCTTGTAGACCAGGCTGGTCTCGAACTCACAGAGATCTGCCTGCCTCTGCCTCCCGAGTGCTGGGATTAAAGGCGTGCGCCACCACCGCCCGGCTCTGCCTGTTTATTTTACTGAGAATTTTTATATCTAAAACCTCGAGATATCCATTGAGGGGACATTGGAATGGCCCAGACTTTTTATTTCAAATGTAAGATACAGTTACTAGGGAGGTCCCCACCTAAGTGACATGTGAAGACAGAGACATACATTGGACGCCATGCAGACGGGGGTGGGAGAGCGGGTAGCTAGGTGTCATGGAAAAGGACATCAAGAAGAGACGCAATGTGACTTGAATGGTCAGGGAAAGAGGATGAAGAATAAAGGAACCTGTGTTTTCAGAGCCAAGAGCCTGTCTTGGGCCTACCAAGCTCATAGACACCTCTGCCAGTTGCTCAGGCATCAGTGTCCATGTTCAGGACTCTCAGCATCTGGCTGTGACTCCTGCAGACTGACATAAAACGAGATACAAGGTTAAATGGCAGCCACCATGCAAGCCAGCCAGAGGCCTGGTGTGGAGGCATCTTGGTCTCCCCCGCTAAGGAACCTCTCTGTTTTCGCTTCTTGCGTGTTTGTTTCTTCAAAACAGCTTGAACTTGCTAGCTCAAAAGTCCAAAGGCACTATATAAATAAAAAAGAATCATATCTAAGTGTTATGAATGAAAGCCCCTCCCCAGCACACTGCTAACCACTTATGGCTCAACTCCTTTGCAACCCCCATGAAAGGATACTTAGATTTGCTCATGCAGGCAAGACAGAGTTTGGTAGTTATGAGATCCCAAACCATTTCTGACTTGTGGAGCCTTCTGATCCCGTGACTCCCTTGTGCTGCTGGAATGTACTGTTGGCTTAGATACCTAAGCCTCCTCCAATGTCTCGCCCTCCTCCCTTTCTGGAAGCTTCAGACAGGGTCATATTGTGAGAGACTTCCCCTCTCACCTAGCCTTGTCCAAGAACTGACCAATAAATGTGGAGTGCTATTGGCTCTTTCTTGGTCTCCCTCTGCATCTCACATCCCCACAAGTCAATATGCTCACTTTTGTGGGGAGAAGGCGTGTGTCTGTCTGTATACGTATTGCATGATTTTGTATGTGCTTATAGTGTGAGTGTGGGTGTGTGTCTGTCTATCTTTATATGTGTGCACGATCCTGTAGATGTATGTGGTGTTTGTCTGTCTGTGTTTGTCTATGTATGCACGAGGCATGTCCTGTGAGTGTGTGAGTAGAAGCCAGAGGACAACTTAAGTCTTTCCTGAGGTAACATCAAGCTTGGATTTTTGTTATTATTGAGAGACAGGTTCTCTCACAGGCCTGGAGCTTGTTGATTAGGGTAAGCTGACTAGCTGGTGAACCGCAGAAATCTGCCTGTTTCCCTGCCTCCTCATCCCTGAGATTAGCTTGTCTCTAGGGATTGAACTATGTCCTCGTTCTTGTGTAGGTACAAAGGACTTTACCAGCCAAGCTACCTCTCCTGCCATCTTGGAGGGATTTTTTAATCCACAGCAGCAGAATCAAGAGCCATTGACAGCAGAGAACATCAGACAAAGATAATGCGGGAAAAAAAGGTGTGGGCGACAACAGAAGTAGTGGAGAAGAGGCAGGGAGTCCTGAGCTAATGGTCATGAAAGACAACTGATGAGTTAAATGCTAGCCAGAGAAGACAATCTGGGAGTGCCCAAGTGGGTTCTCAGCTCATGAAGAACATGCTGCATCCCACAAGTCCATGGTAGGTCCTATAAGTCATGGTAGATATGGCAAGGCTATGCTGGAGCCCATAAGGTCATGGTAGATCCCACAAGTCCATGGTAGGTCCTATAAGTCATGGTAGATACCGTAAGGCTATGCTGGAGCCCATAAGGTCATGGTAGATCCCACAAGTCCATGGTGGATCCTATAAAGTCATACTGTATTCCATAAGGCCATGCTGGATCTCATAAGGTCATGGTAGATTCCATGAGCCCATGCTAAGTCCCAGGGGCTATGCTGGATTCTTGATTCCACTTCACTTGATCCATGAAGACCAGTCTGTCAGAGTCAAACCCATTGTGATAGATAATAACCCTTTCTCAAGGCAAACCTAGTGTGTCTTTATTCCTTGCCTCTACAGGAGCTGTAGGAATACCGGCCATGTCTTTAGAGAGGGATTGTGTGGTGTTTAGGAGGATGATGAGGAAAATAAGTTGGAGAATTAGGTGGAAATGAGACCGGAAAGGTGATTGGGGTCAAGCGACAGGGTCCTTGTACATGCCCTGCGGAGTGCCCAGGCAACCAGCGAGGATTTAAAGAAGAAAGCACTGAGTCAGGTTTGCCTTCCCATTCAGTCACAGTGTGGAGGAGTCTGAGATGATAAAGTAATGTCTGGGTAGGATTAATGAGAGGACACTTAGAAGAAACAGAGAGGAGGAGAAACTTAGAAGAAACATAATGTGGTCCTTAAGTGAAAGCCGCAGGAGTTGGTGACATAGCTTTTGCAGTTGAGAGAAAGATAGATGATTCCATTTGTCACATTGATACGCTGTGTGGAGAAGATGCCACAGGCTGAGATGCAAATCGGCATGAGGTACAAGGTTCCATCGGATATCCTGGTGGGGAAACGGTATGGGTAGCTAGCTCCATGCTTTTGGGCTTCAGGTCCTAAGCCACCTCAGTGGGTCCATTGTCACTCAGGTTCATACTTGTACTGTTAAATCTGTCTCTAATATGGACAAGTTCTTCATCCTCAAGCCTTGCTATGTGTGCTTGGGAGTGCTGCCGAAGTTCCTGATGGCATCATGTCTCCCAGAACACTCCTCTTCCTTCAGGACATAAATGGAGCCTCCTGTAAGAACACTCCTTGACAATCCTCTCCAGTGGCAGCTGATTTTTGTGTCTTTTCTCCTTTCAGAGCACCATGTCTTCAGGACCAGGATGTGGGGTTGGTGTTTTCTTTGTCCCCACTGCCAGATAACCAATCTGTTCTTCTAGAAAGTTCCTTTTCCTTTGAGGATCTCTTCCTGTCTGCTACTTCCCTCGTCATTCACCAATGTATTCCCTGGGACTTCTCATTCACAGTTCTGTCTTCCCTCAACATCTGCTTCAGTCTGGTGATTTCTGCTTCTTTACAGACTGTCACTGACCACTCTGGGTCCTCATGCTTTTGACAGAATCATCTCCAATGGCTTCAGCTTAGATAATCATCCCTAGGACCAAGCTCTACATAATGACTTCTAAAACAGAAACTTCAAACAACCCATTTTCCAGCCACCACCTCTTAATAATTGAGATTATCTTTCACTTTACTGAAACCTTTGACCTCTCAGCTTTTGAACTTCATGTTTATCCCTAGACACTGTACTATTATGACACACTTGACTTCCTAACACTCAGGGGACTCAGGCCAAATTGTTCTACATACAGAGTTCTTGAGCAGCCAGCACTACATAGTGAGAACATTTTTCCAAAAAAAAAATTATCAACCAAACTGTGGTGGTTTGAAAGAAAATGGCTCCCATAGGGAGTGGCACTATTAGGAGGTATGGCCTTATTGGAGTAGGTATGGCCTTAGAGGAAGTATGTCACTGTGGGGGTAGGTTTTGAGGTCTCTTATGCTCAAGCAATGCCCAGTGTCACAGTTCACTTCCTGTTGCCTGTGGATCAAGATGTAGATCTCTCCTTCCCTAGTACCCCCGTCTGCCCACATGCCACCATGTCCCACCATCAGGAGAATGGACTAAACCGCTAAAACTGTAAGCTACCCCCAGTTAAATGTTTTCTTTTATAAGAGTTGCCATGATCATGGTGTCTCTTCACAGCCATAGAAACCACAACTAATACACAAACCAAGCAAACACAAAATAAATCCAAATTCCAGAGTCCGGCTTTCAAGCTCAGACATGGACTTAACCAGTCGGTGGTTCCCACCATAACCACAGAGAAAAGCAGGAGAAATACTGGAACTACCTTTCACACAGTTCCCTTCACTTTTCTTGTATGGCTACAATATTGTTTGGCTTAATCACGTATCACTTAATTACATACTCTTTAATTTTTCATATCTGTCTGTCTGAGCCTGAAATGTCATGAAAAGCCCTCTGGGCATCTATTCAAGTAAATGGATTTCAGACACAACTTACTTCTTGCAGAATCTTGAACAGCTCAATTAAAATCATCTGAAAATGCAAATTTTAGTCTTGACTTCTTTATGCTGTGACCACCAATATAATAGATATCAAAAAGATAATAGCTATCAAAAAAGATAATAGATATAAAACATTTATGAGTTTTAAAACTTTTTAAAAACTTAAGTTATATTATCTCTCAATTCTATTTAAGAATTGGAATTATGTA
Source organism: Arvicola amphibius (assembly GCF_903992535.2). Classification (NCBI taxonomy): domain Eukaryota; kingdom Metazoa; phylum Chordata; class Mammalia; order Rodentia; family Cricetidae; genus Arvicola; species Arvicola amphibius. Next base: position 43,318,653 of record NC_052051.1, on the reverse strand, counting down.
CTTCTTATATGATTCATAAATCATGGTGGTCAAGTGATATTTGTTGAACAGAGGAGTGGAGTAATCAATGGACAAGTAGGTATGCAAAAGGCCACCATTGAAGGGACCCCTGTGTGGGTATGTGTGGGAGTCTGAATGTAATTGTCCTTTCATGATCTCATAGGGAGTGGAACTATTAGGAGGTGTGGCTTTGTTGAAGTGAGAATGGCCTTGTTGGAGGAAGTGTGTCACTGTGGGGGCGCGCTTTGAGGTTTCCTATGCTCAGGATACTGGCCAGTACCTCAGTCAACTTCCTGTCATCTGCAAGATGTAACACTCTTATCTCTAGCTCCATGTCTGCCTCCATGCTGCCATGTTCCCCATCATGATGAGAATGGGCTGAACTTCTGAAACTGTAAATGAGCCTCTCCATTAAATGTTTTCTTTATAAGAGTTGCTATGGTCATGGCATCTCTTCACAGCAATTAAAAAACCCTAACTAAGGAGGGAAAGGAGAAGTTAGCTATTTTAAAATGATAGTTTTAACTATAAAACACAGTTTTCTAAGTCAGATTAGACTTAGCATGAACAAGGCAATATTCTTAGACCATGTTTCCCTGGAAATAGGCTCCGAGACATGAACTGTTGCTAGAATTTCTGTACCTAGGAGAGAGCAGAGAGGGTGGGTTAATGATGCTGAGTGTTGATGTGTGTGTGGCAAATGTCTCGGCCAACCTCAGAGAGAGATCTAGACTTGGTACACCCTTCATGGTGAGTTAAGATGGAAAGTTCTGTGTCTCTGCGTACAACAGTCTTTGGAAGCCAGATGTCGCTGGGAGGGAGGACAATGCAAGGTGAAGCAGCTGTCTTTTCAATCTGGAAGCTGAGCTGTATCTAGAAACACAGCATCCAGCAAGATGTCACTAATGCTTCTACGGCAGCATGTGCCCAGCCAGGATAGAAAGATCTAGAAGAAGATGGAGATACGATGACAAGCAAAACTCCAGAGACAGGGTTGACAGTATCCATGAGAGATGGCTGCATGAGCCACCTTGGCTTAGCACTAGGAAGACTTCTGGTTGTCTAGACCAAACGCCTAGCTCTTGACCCAAACTCCCCAGAGACATTTGGATTTCTCATGCCAACTGGCAACAAACGCCAAATGAAGACGGTGACATTCCATCTTGAGAAGTCAGCCTCTCTGGGTTTCATCGGAATCTGCTCCATTGCCCTTTGAACAATGATAGGATGCAGTGATAAGCGGAAAGCCTTGGGCCAGTCCAGTAAAATGTCTGCACTGTGGAAGGCTGTTGGAGAGACCAGTAGACTTTGAACTATATCTCTACTCTAGACATGGGTATTCTTCAAGCTTCTGGGCCCTGCGATGGACCTGACTAGGGGGATGACAGAGATCAAAGAGAAGGATCCAGACAAAGAATTGTCTCTCAGCGATGACCATGGAAAACCATGTGAACTGGGATATCCCTGAGAGGGATGTCTTAGTGGTGGAAGGCAGGTTGGTGCCATTGAGCGTGTCAACATGGGACCAGCTATGATAAAGATGAATGGGCTTGAGGCTCCAATGATGAAAAATAGATATATCTATATTGAAGAAATTAACTCATTTCCATCTGCATCTTAAGGACAGTCTGGAACAAAACAGAACAAGACTCAGAAGGGTTAATTCTAATAAAGAGATGATGCTATCAGAAGGTGCCAGAAGTGAAAGGGCCACCCTCGTGAGTACTAGAAAGAGAAGGGGCATGAAACACCTAGGGAGGTGCCATTGGAGGAGGAAGAAAATGTACATGCCTCATATAAGCCCTTTCTTAGGAGAAATGTGAGTTTGTGCCTCTGGCTGATACAGGAAGACCATGAAGGAAAAGCAGAACGAACTCATGAATACTCCATGACTCTTAACGAATGCTCAATTTTAGAAACGTATGAGAGTCATGAACTGTTCTCCTTCGCAGACTTTCTGAGAGCAGATTAGAATATCAAAGTGTAACGGAAAGCAGAGAAAAGTTTAACTGAAAGATGAAAACTTTACATGCATTAGTGCTATGGCAACCAGCCAGACCCACTCCAATTATGTCCCTAATTGGATCCATAAATAATTTATAACCTACCATTTGTGTCTGGGGCAGAGGATTCCTAACGGCAAATGCTTAAGTAGCTGTTACGGGGACCAAATGATTTCCAATTCTGAACTCATCAGAACTCTTGGAGGCTGTGATCCCACAACCCTTCTTGAAGTAATTGGGTAGGCATTACTCAAGCAGGGAGAGGGATTGTCTTCACTGTCTGTTGGGACAGGCTGACAGAGAAGCGACAAGCTCACCTTTTCTGCTGTTCACTTTGACACCAACTTTCATTTAAGGTCAAAGCCACAAACACCAACAATGCTAGTGGAAGCCGAGCTCTGGCCGACTCTAGGATTTTTCTCACTTCCTCCACAGAAGCTGAAGGCCATTTTTCTTCGTCATAGGTGCCTGAATGTGCCTGCTGACTTTCTCCTCTAGGTCTTATGTTTCCTGAGAAAATTTAATTGTAGTGTAATAATGTAGGCACCAAAAGAGTGGATCGAAGTGCATGTGTCGTGAGACAGCTCAAAAGATGTGCTTGCAAATGAATTTAGTCATGCGGCCATGGCTAGGTCGAGATACAGATCGTTATAACTTCCCCTGAGGCTCCCCTGTTCTTTCGCAGGCTCTTTCATCTCTCACAGGAGATGGCTGAGGAATGAAGCAAAGCCCCTGAGGTTGGTTACCAGAGGATTCCTGCACTGTCCGCCTCACATAGACATGAACGAATGAAGAGCAAGTCTGAGCAGAAGATTTTAAAAGTCAAATGCTCCACAGTAGGTGAGAAGCATGTGAGGCCAGCTATATGACTGGGTCCCGTTTACTTCCTGTCTAAAGCGTGCTTTGCAAAGCCTGTTCTTCCAGGTCCCATTCCAGGGGAGCCACAGCAGCACCAGCCGGGAGCTCACCCGGATGGTCTGCGATCCCCGGAGGTACCTGAGTAACCTCACAGAGCAAATGGCTGCTTGAGTGTTTGATTTAGACGAGGGACACCTGGAGGTCATCTGCCACCAGCCTCTTCTGGGGATGGGTGAGGTTCAGGCTCTGCAAATGATCTCTCCTTGCCAGGATGTAGGTGCTTCAAGATTTCGGTTCTCCCCACCAGCGTCCATTCAAGCCTGTGCACAGCAGCGAGAGCCTGTTTTCTCTTTTACGAGTAGAGCTTCAACACTGAGGGGAGGGATAGTTAATAGCACGCGCTAACCATGCCTTTATTAGGTGCTGAGAAATGCTATATCCTAACAAACTCATTAGTATGCAACTTGCATGGACCACTTTCTCCATCCTACGCATGATGGAACAGGAGGGCAAACAGAGCTAGTGAACAATATGTCAGACCCTGAGCCTAACAATCCTGCCCCAGGGCCTCATTAATACACAGCAAATCCCCTCCCCACTAGCCAAGGAGACCGGCTCTCAGACGAGGAGAAGAAACACAACTCAACCAAGTTGTGATTGGATGAAATCCAAGAGCCACGACTATAGCTCAGTTCTTCATAAACAGTAAATTTGGAAGGCCTCTTCTGCAAGGCGTGTGCTGATTGGGCAATACGGATTAAATGAGATTTAGAGTGGAGATATTTTCCACACCTTTGAGTAGAATTTCAACCTGGGGCAAAACTTCACATTTTCCCTGTTACAAGGACTTTCGGGCCGAGCAAGAAATCAGAGGCACCCTTCTCAAAAAATGTCATCACACAAAAGTGCCCGAAGCCTCCCTTGGTGCCGGGCTGACGACATTCACTCTGCCAGAAGTCGTGGCGGGAATGGCAGGGTGAACTTGGTTGTTATAGCAAGGATCTCATTATGAGATGGACACAGGGATGGAAGGGACAGTTCCTGCAGTGGAGGAACTGTTGCTCTGTTAGTTCTGTGGACACAAAGAGTCTGTGGGAATAGTCCTGCTGTTCTTGTCCCTGGACCAGGGGCGGAGGAGGGCCAGGATCTCAGACCAGAGGGCTGGGGGTGTCATGGAGACCCAAGGATGGGTGGAATAATGGAGAGAAATGGAAGGAGCAAGCCAGTGACAATCTTGTTTGTTGTGTTTTTGGAGACAGGGTTTCTCTGTGTAGCCCTGCCTGTCCTGGAACTAGTTCTGTAGACCAGGCTGGCCTCGAACTCACAGAGGTTCACCTGCCTCTGCCTCTGGAGTGCTGGAATTAAAGGCGTGCGCCACCACTGCCTGGCCTCAATTTTTTTTCAATACTCTGCATGTGATAGTTTATTTTAATTGATTTATCTGGGGTATGATGCACCTAGACATTTGGGACAAGCATTAATCTGGGTATTTCTGTGAGGGTGTTTTCAGATAAGCTTAACATTTCAGTTGATAGACTGAGTGAGCAAGGGTGCCTACGTAGGGTGGATGGGCCCTGTCAATCAGCCAAAGCCCGACTAGAACAAAAGGGTTGAGCCAACCATGGATGACAGACACTCCTTCCAGTCTTTTCTTGGGGTGGGTTTGATTTTGTTTTCTCTAATTTAGGAGTCAGATTAACAGAGCATCTTAGCCCACATCTGCATTTCTAACACTTAAGATACTGAGGCAGGAGGATTGTGAGTTTGAGGCTAGTCTAGGTTACAAAGAGAGTTCCAGGACTTTGAAACGCTAGAGCAAGACGCTGTCAAAACAAAAAAATAAAACAAGCAACAAAATCAGACAAAAACCAACCAAACAAAAAGGCTTTCCAACTAAAATGCTGGCTCTTCCCGAGACTCAACCCTACTGCTAGTCGACTGACCAGAACCACACTGTTTTTTCTATGCCACCAGGTTGTAGATTTTAGCATTTATCACCCTCAGCGATCACACATGCCAGTTCCCCAGAATGAGTATGTGTGCGTGCCCCACCAGCTCTCTTTCTCTGGAACCCTGACTAATAAACCATCAGAATCAATAGAAACCGGAAGCAAGCATCCTGGGTGACCGACAGCAGCTGCTCTCACGGCGACCACTGGAGCGGACGGCAGAACGGCTCCTGAGGCGGTGGGTGGGGGTGGGCCCTACAGATCTGTGCCACTTGAGCTTCCAGATGGTGCCAGGAATGCTGATGCTCAGGTGACACCAGGGTGCGGAGTGGCAAGCCCGCACTCCCCCAGCGGTTTATTCTGTACAGCCTTTGCCAGATAGTGCTTCCTGGGATTCCAATGCAGAAGCACTTAACCCTGGGCAGGTGGCACTTCAGCCTTGCTTATTTTACGTTTGCAATATTGTCATACCCAATATTTTAAGGCTTCTGTGAACCAAAATAAAGTAAGGCTTTTTTTTTTTTTTAAACAGGGCTCCGCTGAAACCCTCAGGATTCTGCTGCAAGAAACTCCTTCTTGAAACCTCTCTAGTCCCAGTTTCCAGAAAGCTCCCTCCCTGCCGTTCATTCTTTTCTCTTTGACTATAAGGTCTTTCATAGCTCATAAAAGTGCTAGGGTCAGTTTGCCTCCTTCCCCATTGCTAATTTTAAAAAAGCAATCTGAGCAGCCGAGTTTGTGCTGTTTTGAATGTACAGGAAATTAGAAGTGAATGAATGAGATATGCGGTGTGGTTCAGATAAAATTCTGTGGCTGGAAAAACACGCTTGCGAGAAATAAATGAGTAAGAAGGGACAGACCACCCCTGACACTTGAGGGCCCAGGAAAAACTTACAAATAGCAGCCTGTCAGCTGCTCGTCTAAATGCTTAACGTGTCAAACTAAGGGAAGAAGCTTCCAATCAAACATTCTAGCACATGCCGTGGCATGAATACTTCATAATCACCTGGCATCATCAAGTTTACTATGAAAGCATTTGCATTCCTTGCCTTTGGAAGCTGGTGGTACCAAGGCCGCCAGCCCACTGCCTCTGCTAATGCTCCCTCTGCTTCTCTTCCATCCCTGTCTGCATCCAAGAGGAGAGGGACCTTGCCTTGGACTTGATCCCCACTAGATGTGGTTCCAGCTCCTCTCCACACCTCCAAGTAGCAGTCCTTGGCTAACTCTTTAGTTTAGAGGAGCACACACAGGTATGGTGGCCTGCTGAGGAGGACGGATCAAGAGCCACTTGACCCCTCGGGGAACCCGGTGGTGCTGGACGTCACACAGTGAAGGGGAAAGAACTGTCTATGTTTTCATGGTGAGCCGGTGTGAAGTGAGACATCACTAAAGAGTCAAGGCCGTGCCATTGATTCTCCGGAGCATCCCACTGCCCCTGTGCTGCATGGCCGGGTCTGCTTGGTGAGCTGCGCCTGATCTATTGGGCAAAAGCCATACATGAATTCTCCAGTTCACTCTGTAACATTGGCAGTTAGATATTTAATTACTGCTGTGGCGCAGATCACAGTGCAAAGTGGGGCAGGAGCCTTCCCTGTAATTTGATTCATTTTCTATTGGAGAGAAACAGCACCAAGTGCAGGCTAGAAGCCGTAGCTGATGGCATAATTGCCACATGCATCTTGTGGGAGCACTTCCTTGGCACCCCTATGTTCAATTCCCTGGCACTGGGAAGCAGCTGACACCTGGAGGGTAAGAAGGGAGTTAAAGGAGCTGGTGGCTGGTACCCAACAGCGAGAGAACCAGAATCATCACTTTGTTCCCACTTAAAGAGCCTCTTTATTTTATTTGTAAGGACTGTATGATCTGATGACATTTCAGTTGTTGGGGACTGCACCATAAGGGACCATACAGTGTATTCCCAGTACCTGGTCAGTGCTTGGCACAGGCCACAGGCTCGGCAGTATACGGTGTGCTGGCTGGTTTTGTTTGTCAACTTGACACAAGCTAGGGTCATCAGAGAGGAAGCAGCCTCAGTGGAGAAAATGCCTCTTTGTGATCATCTTCTCAACTAGTGATCAATAGGGGAGGGCCCAGCCCATGGTGGGTGGTGCCATCCTTGGGCTATTGGGCCTGGGTTCTATAAGAAAGCAGACTGAGAAAGTTGGGGGAAGCAAGCCAGTAAGTAGTACCCCTTCATGGCCCCTGCATTAGCTCCTGCTTCTTGGATCCTGCCCTGTCGGAGTTCCTGTCCTGACTTCCTTCAGTGATGAACAGTGATGGGAGGTGTAAGCCAGATAAACCCTTTCCTCCCCAGCTTACTTTTTGGCCATGGTGTTTTGTCGCAGTAATAGAAACCCGGAGACATATGGTAGGGACATCTTGGCTCTCAGACGGTTCCCTGTGAATGCCTACACATTCCAATCCATATAGTCCGTACCTCCTCCTACTTCACCCCCGTGGTAGTTTGTATAATGAGTTAGTAAATATTCTTTCTGACCTTCCTGTTCATGGTGGTGGGGGATTCCCCTATCATATGGTAGACTTGATCTTTTACTCATTACTGACATAAGACATATAAACTGTATATGCATGCAAGGAATCTAAAAGTCTTGTGTGGCTTTTTCTATCCTGCTCTTGGACATTGGAAGAAGATCTTCCAGATCATTGCTGACTCTAGAATGATAAACCCTCTGGAGAAGTCATGAGGCAGCTCATAGCCTAGAGCTGGATCTACCTGTACCCAGTGCATTTCAGCCAAATCAGTGCAACAGCCGTGATGTGATCTGTAAGAAGGCGTTGAATATGAACTATTGCAGGCTTCTGGGGAGCCATGTTGTTACAGAGCATCATTAAAGCAACAAACTGGGGAGTGCGCCATGCCCTCCCGTGAAGACACTGACGCCTGCTTCAGAGCAGTCGCCAAAACATCCAGGCGATCCGTGAAAACCAGCAAAGGACAACCAAGCTGATCTCGTTGTAGCCATATGTCTTCACGTAGCAGTTACAAAGTACCTAACACAAGAAATCGAAGGGCAGAGGGTTTACTGCGGATCATAATTTCGGGGGATATGAGCCCACAATTTCTAGGAAGATAAGGTGGTTGGTGGGACTCCATCCATCGTGGTAGGACCTTGTGGCATGGCTTGTTATATCTCAGAGGATCAGGAAGCAGAAAGCTTAGGCCAGACCCGGGAGCAAACATCCTCTCCAGACTCTACCTCCGGTAGAACTTCTGTTATACAGGTCACAGTCTCGATGGTTCCACAACAGTCCAGACAGAACCACTAACTGGGGACCAGGTGTGTTCAAACACATCAGCCTATGGGGATATTCTATATTCAAATCATAACATCTCATAATTGGAAACATTCAGTGACCAAGTGACGGGGAGGAGAAACTATTGGGGGAAATGGCTGGAAGTTGGGAAGGGGCATTCAGGGTCGAGGTGGAATCCTAGAGCAGTGGAAACTATGGAATCTATGAGAGGAGCCCTAGCAAGGACTCCAATAACTGGGGACACAGAGCCTGAATCAGCCATCTTTTCTAACCAGGCAAGGCCTCCAGTGGAGGGATTGGGATACCAACCTAACCACCAAACCTTTGCCCTACAGCCTGTCCTGTCTGCCGAGTGTTCTTGGACCAGAGCCCAGCAGAATCCTCATCACGGAGACCAGAGAGACTTCATCCAGCCACGGATGGGGGCAGAGGCAGAGTCCCACAGCCAAACATCAGGTGGAGCTTAGGGAATTCTGTGGAGGAGGAGAAGGAAGGATCGGAGGAACCAGAGGGGATAGGGACATCACAAGAACATGGCTCACAGAATAAACTGACCAGGACTCATGGTGGCTGGCAGAGATCAGGGAGCCTGTAGGGTCTGACCTAGGTCCTATACATATAGGTTATGGTTGAGCAGCTTGGTGTTCATGCAGGACTCCTAACGGTGGGGGTCTGACTCTGACTCTTTTGCCTGCTTGTGGGACCCCTTTCCTCATCCTGGGTCACCTCATCCGGCCTTGATGTGATGATCTGTACCTGATATTATTGTTGCTTATTATGCCATGTTTGGTTGCTGTCCCTCGAGGCCTGCTTTTCTCTGAGGGGAGACAGAGGGGGTGTGTGGATCTGCAGGAGAGGGGAAGTGGAGGGGAGAGACTGCAGAAGGGGAGCGGGGAGAACTGCGGCTGGGATGTAATACGTGTGAGAAGAGTATAAACTAAATATAAAATAAATAAGTAAATAAATAAACTTTTATAAACAAACAAAACATAACATTCTATAGTGATATTTCATTTATGCTTTAATAAATAAAGCTTTCCTAAAGACCAGAGGGTAGAACTAAGCCGCTAGAGGCCAGCCAGTGGTGTCACACATCTTTAACCCAGTACTAGGGAGTCACACGCCATTAGTAACAGAATTAAAAGGGAACATAAGATGGGAGGAGAAAGAGGCTCGGGGCTCAGTCTGCAGTCACCTAGCCTTGGTAGAAGTACGATTTTTCTAGTGGTTGGCTGTTCTGCTCTTCTGATCTTCAGGTTGAACCCCAATATCTGTCTCTGGGTTTTTATTATTCATGCTACAACATTCAGTGCAGTTTAGTCCTCACGGTCCCAGTGAGACAGGGGAGAAGGATCCACCTCTCTCTGGGGCAGCAAGCAGGTGTTAAGTGTAGGGAACAGATGAGGGGCCCAAGTGAGTGTGTATTACTGACGTGAGCATGTCCAAGTCAAAAACCCCAATTCCTCGGACCCATAGGAATGCAGAAGCCTTGCCTGTATGTATCAAACTCAGAGGGCTGACAGAGCCTCCCCTGGTCCAAGTATGGATGCTGGCAAATGGTTGACCAACATCATAATAATCATAATTATCATCATCATCATCATCATCATCATAATAAGAAGAATAGAAAAATATCAACTGCAGCTTCCTCCTCCCAGATGTCAATGGTATATTCAGAAACTATACCTGCAGTAGGGCTTCCTCCTGGATGATGGCACCCAGAGACTGCTCTTCACAGACCGACCCAGACTAGTTCACCTGCCTCCTCATTCCTGCCATGCGTGAGAAACGAGCTGCGTTTCTGGACCACTGCTGTTGTGTTTCCATCAGAATGCGCTGCCCATCTGATCCCAGACTTTCTGCAGGTGTGTAGGTCTGCACACAACTGTCAATCAAATAGCCAGTGAGACTAAGGTAAACCAGGGATGCCTTGAGGAAACTGCGCCGTAATCATAGCTGACTGTTCTAACTCCCGAGCACCCAACCTCAGCCACGGCTGTGTGCAACACCGTGTGTCTGTTTTTGTTTACTTGAGATTTTTGCTATCAACAGCCTCCATGAACTCTAGATGACGCTGTAGTCTCTTCCGGTTACACCAGAGTGGGAGCAAAGAGACTATGCGGGTGATGCTAAGAGGCAAGGCTGTCATTGGTCCAAAACAAACGGCCATGAATAGTCCAAATACCCCTTCTTGGTCTATATAAGAATGCTCAGTCTACTGGGAGGCTCTCTCCTGTGCCCCTCACCCCACCCCTGAGTTGTTAACAGCCAATAAAGGATTCTCTCACGTGGTCTTTCCTTTTCTGTTTTCAATATTCCAGGATAAACTGGTAATGCAATAGAGTAGCCATAATAGCAAGGTGTTGGCAGGACAAGCGGGTGGGGGGGAGGAATGATACCGCCAGCTTGACAGCTGATAAAGAAGTAACTGAACAAGTCAGAGCAGCGGGGGCAGGAAGACATGCCGTGGAAGAGGGAGATACTAAGAGAGAATGGAGAGCTGAGGCAAAAGGAAAGAGGATATAAAGAACCAGAGAAGAGAAACGACAGACATTGATTCTAAAAGAGTCCCAGAGAGCTGTCAAGTCTTTTGGGACAAGGGTCTCAGACACCCCAGGTCAAGAGCTGGCTGCTGTCTAGAACTGAGGAATTCCCGCTGCCCAGGTCTGCCTGAAACTCAGTCAAGAGCTAGAGAGCCTTGGCTTCCTAGGTCTATGTAAGACTTATTATATCTGTGGGCTACAGGTTTTGCTAGCTGAGGCTTGCGTGTGAACGGAAGCAACAGAGGTCACCACCTGCCGCAGCTCCTCTGCCTACTGCTGTGGCTCACTGAGGCCAAACACCCACGAAAACAAGCTGACAAGGACCAGGGCTTGAAGGGTATCTCTGTACCTACCCATGACTCTATCTGGATAGAGCAAAGGGCCCAAGCCAGCTGATTGGAAACACCCACACCGTCAAAATTCAACATCTCTTCTGAGACATAAAGCAATCCCTTGATTTGGATCTTCTATTTGAAAAAAAATCCAAATATTATGGTACATGACTGTAAAACCACAATTGGAAGGTGGAGGCAGGAGAATGAGGCTCTCAAAGATAGAAACAGCTAAATAGCTAATTCAAAACCCACTCTAGGTGATTTGCTGTTATCTCAAAACAATAACAGCAAATAGCTTTAATTAAAAATTTCAAGAGTTACATACTTCCAATATACAGGGCACATAGAAAACATCCTCGTTCCAAAAGGGAGGAATGAAGGCATATGAATGAGACATCAGAACAAAGCAAATCGGAAACTGAGCACGGCAAAGTACTAAATCTGCAGCTCCATGTCCAGCCCTTGGAACTTGTGGAGGTGTCCTGTGGTGCTGCCACCTACATGGCTTTGAGATTGACCTGACTGGGGGATGGGAATGAAGGAAGGATAGGCACAGAAAAGCTGAGCTCGGTGGGATGTGTCCTCTAAGGGAGATGCACGGGCAGCCTGGAAACTCAGCACCTGTATTATACTCAGCACATACAGCTAAATAAAGAGGCAGGCTGGCTGGTTTAGGGTGTGTGAGTCTCTGTCGGGAAGTGGTCTCGAGCTGCATTGTTCAAGAAGGATGAAGTGTAGTTGATGATTTCTGCACATGCTAATCAGCACCCGTATCTGGACCAGGGGAAGCCCTTGCCTTTCCCATGGATCTGAGGTATCGGGATCCTTGATATGGCTCTGTCGATATGCCACATGTTGTCAGCATATTGGTGTGTCCTTGGGTCAACAACACACGTTCACTCAGGACTTCATCACTCCCTGCAATGTAAGCTCTATTAGACTTGATCAGCCTACTGGATGGAGCATCCCTGCTGTCTCAGCACACGGGACTTCTTTGCTGGTCCGGTAAGAACTGGTAGAGACCAGTCTAAACAGGTCTGAACTGGTCGGGACCAGTCTAAACTGGTCTGGTCCGGTCTGAACAGGACAACACCTCTCTGGTCAGGTATGGACTGAACTAAACCGGTCAAGACCGGTCTGGTCCAGTCTGAACTGGTCTAGTCCAGTCTGAACCAGTCTAGTCCAGTCTAAACCTGTCTGGTCAGGTCTAACCAGTCTGAAGAGGTTGGGGCTGGTCTAAACCAGTCTAGTTCGGTCCAAACCAGTCTGACCCTGTCAGGACCGGTCTAAACCGGTCTGGTCCGGTCTGAACTAGTCTAGACCAGTCCAAACCAGTCTGGCCCGGTCTGGTCTGGTCTAAACCAGTCTGAACTGGTCGAGACCAGTCTAAATAGGTCTGGTCCAGTCTGGTCTGGTCTGAACCAGTCAAGATCGGTCTCTACTGGTCTGAGCTGGTCTGGTCCGGTCCAAACCGGTCTGGTCCGGTCTGGTCTGGTCTAAACCTGTCTGAACCGGTTGAGGCTGGTCTGAACCACTCTGGTCCAGTCTGAACTGGTCTGGTTTGGTCTGAACCAGTCTAAACCGGTCTGGTCCGGTCTGGACTGGTCTAAGCCAGTCTGGACCAGTTGAGACTAGTCTAAACCTGTCTGGCCCTATCTCAACCAGTCTGAACTGGTCTAAACCAGTCTGAACTGGGCCTAAACCTGTCTGGTCTGGTCTAAACCGGTCTGAACCGGTCTGTCCAGTCTAAACCAGTCTGTCTAAACCAGTCTGAACTGGTCTGAAATGGTCGAGACTGGTCTAAGCCGGTCTCATCCGGTTTAAACCAGTCTGAACCAGTCTGGTCTGGTCTAAACCAGTTGGGACCAGACTAAACCAGTCAGGTCTGGTCTGAACGGGTCTAAACTGGTCTGGTCCGGTCTAAAAAGCTGTAAACTGGTCTGAACCGGTCGGGACCGGTTCTGGCCGGTTCAGACTGGTCCAGATGGGATCAAACCGTTTCAGACCAGACCAGACCGGGCCAGGCCAGTCTCGACTGGTTCAGACTGGTTTAGACCATTCAGACCGGTTTAGACTGGTTCAGACTGGTTTAGACTGGAGCAGACTGGTTCAGACTGGTTTAGACCGGTCTAGAACGGACCAGACCGGTTCTGACCAGTTCAGACTGGTTTAGCTTTTTCTGGTATATAGTCAACAGATCCTGGATTTCCAAGTCCTAGGTTCTCCACTGACACTTAGGTTTCACCTTTAGTGTTTCCTATACAGCTCTCTAAGGAGCTACATATGGAAAAGTCAACTCTGCTACATGCTGCCTAGGAATCAGCATTCCTCTGGAATTTTTTGCAAGCCTTAGTGACCCTCACCCCTAACTATTATATTCCGCATAAATGCAAAACCAGCACCACATGGATGTTATACTGTGCCAGCTAGTTTTTATGTCGGCTCAACACAAGCTAGAGTCATCTGAGAGGAGAGAACCTTAGTTAGGAAAATGCCTCCGTAAGATCTGACTGCAGGACATTTTCTTAGTGATTGATGTGGGAGGGATCGGCCCTGGGCTTATGGTCCTGGGTACTATAAGGAAACAGGCGAGAAAAGTCATGAGGGAAACTCCTCTAAGGCATCTGCCTCAGTTCTTGTCTCCCTGTTCGTGTCCGGTTCGAGTTCCTGCCCTGATGTCCTTCCATGATAAACAGCTGTGGAAGTGTAAGCACCTACCGAGATTCACGTGTTTGAATGCTTGGCCCACACAGGGAATGGCACTATTAGGAGGTGTGGCCTTGTTGGAGGAAGTGTGTGGAGGTGGGCTTTGAAGTTGCTGATACTCAAGCTAGGCCTAGTGTAGCAGTCTCCTTCTGCTGCCTACGGATCAAGATGTAGACCTCTCAGCTCCTTCTCCAGCACCATGCCTGTCTGCATGCTGCTGTGTTTCCTTCTGTGATGATAATGGACCCGAACCAAAGAGTTGCTGTGGTCATGGTGTCTCTTCACAGCAACTGAAACCCTAACAGACCTAGAACTGGTAGCATACTAAGTGTGGGAAAGCTCAAAATTTCTAGACCAGCAGAACTTAAGGTCCTAGGAAAAGGAAGCAAAAAAATTTTCCTAGTGAGTCATAGGGCTGATGATAGTAGAATTATTCCCAATTCTACTCCTTTGATTCCTGGACCCATGGATCCTGGCTATAGGAGAAACTGCCGCATACTGGATGCTGATTCAGAGCATATATTGACTCCTGGCAAAGGCTACTGCTACCTAATTGGCACTGTAACTATGCCTTTAAGAAGTCATTCCGTCATTATATCAGCAGGCCAGCTGCTCCAGAATTGGCACTCAGCAGTAGCTGAAACAAGAGAGAACTTCCTGAGCCAAGGGGAAAGGGGAAGGTGAGGTATAGATGTCCATGTGGGCAGCCAGCAAGACAAAGGCTGAAAGAAGCCTTCAGACCCTGGTGAGCAGTCCAGAGATTAATTAAAAGTCTCTTCACTATCAGAAACCTGGATTCAGCTAAATACAACAAAGCTTGTACTATAAAATAACTGGCGGGATAATTCACTTGATCAAAAAAAAAAAAAAAGAAAGAAAGAATGAGTAGTTTGTTGGGGATATTCAATCACACTGAGAACCCTAAGTTTGCATTTGTGTTAATTAAATGAAATTAACCTTGTGTCAGGAGGCTGCATTAGCAACTAGATGACAGAAAGTCATCAGAGGGCATCAGAGGGCATCCAGGAGAGATAGAGAGACACAGGAAGTAGTAGGGGTTTGGAGTGGCTCAGATGTTTTGTGGTTTGGTAAAGCGGAAGCCCAGGTCTTCTGTGGACACTAGCAAGGAGAGAACATTAGCTAGTTGCTGCTCAGCTTCCCCGAGCTTTCAGGTTTTCACACCAGCCTTTGAGTCTTGAATCTTATTCATACTTAGAAGGACAGAGAGATAGTTAAAGCTACCTTTAGCGGCAGCGACAGAGTCCAGTGCCTGTGGAAGCAGAACTCCTGCCAGGCTACTGCCTGAGCAGCCAGGCTGCTGCTAGATGAGCAAGCCAGTAAGTGTGGAGCTGCAGTTGCTGGCTGAGATGGCAGTAGAGTAAGCACAGCTACTGTGCTGAAGTTAAAACAACAGTAGTTGGCATTCGCTGGTTCTACAAGCCCACTCTTCCCCCATCCTCTGGAGGAAAGTGCCTAGACTTTCCATGAAGAACCAGTTGTCTGTGGAGATGCTATTTCCCAATCTTAGCCTTGAGGTTGCGCCCCTCCCCAGCTCTGAGGTGATTGCATGGTCCAGGCCTGACCTGTGGAAACATTCTGGTCCCCTGTTGTAAAAGACAGAGAGCTCCTGTTACCTTTCATTTTACACAGTTAGAACTTACAAACGGGAAAGAGGCAGCAGTCCTGGGCCTTTGAGTTCCCATGCCCTAGGAAATTTATAGCTCCAAGCCCTGGAGTCTATTGCTCCAGATTTCAGAGCAGTGGCTCTCAGCCTTCCTGATCCTGCAACCCCTTTAAACAGTTCCTCATGTTCTGTTGACCTCCAACCATAAAACTATTTCCTTACTACTTCATAACTGTAATTTTATAATTGTTATGAATCATAATGTAAACATCTATGTTTTCTGATGGTCTTAGGTAACCCCATGGGAAAGGGTCATTTGACCCCCCACAAAGGGGTCATAACGCACAAGTTGAAAACCACTGTTTTAGAAACTACGGTTACCAGAACACTTAGATTCATAACCTGGGCTGTAGGCTTAGCCATCTATTCCAAACACAACAAGCAATAGTGAAAATCAGAGAGAGGTTTATTCAATATGGTCACACCTGGAAGAGAAACAAATAGAGGGGTTCAGTGACCTCCCAAGTTCATCTTGGGAATACTGGCACGAAGTTTAGTTTTTAAAGTGGGGTAATAGGGCCTTAAATGCAAGCAGAACAGGGTCGACTACTCCCATGATATTCATACCAGTATTGCACCAATGGGCTGGTCTTGTCAGGGTGGTCATTATTATAGTTCACAGGGGTCACAACTAGATAAGATTGTTGATTATCTTTTCTGCCAGTAGCATCATACTATGAAAGCTACCCAATAAGAATGATGTTTCTATGAAATCTACCCAATACGGATGAAGCATCTATGGAAGCTATCCAATAAATGGATAAAGCTTCCAGATGAGCACCTGCTTGATTTCTCCATCCTATGACTAAAGTGTGTGATATATTCAGCAATAGGGTTTTATGTTCAAGTTCTGGATGGTAACCTAGAGCATTGGCAATAGTCCATAATGTTTGGAGAGTTGTTAGAATTGACTGGCTGACAACTTCAAAAGAGAAAGCACTCCTTTTTCTTTAATTTCTATTTGTTAGTCTGTGGTTTCTAGGAGGGGTGTGGTTGCCTCATTATAGTATAACTCAATTTAATCTTTAAAAATATATTTGTGTGTATGTACCCATACCTGTAACTATTATCAGTGCTAAGAACTTGGGGGTAGACCGGTTATAGGCTCTAGAGAAGAAATGACTATTATTCTGCTAAGTGGACACAAAATTAAACACTGTTGTAAGTACTTATCATTTATACCCATGGATTACTATATCTCTCAACCTTCATCAGAGTAAATTCTTTTTGCAGTAGATGGATATTAATATAGACACTCACAAATGGTCAAGATGCAGTCTTAAATGGAATGTCTATGTCACACTCCCTCCTTCCAAGTGTTAGGGATCATGGATAATGAGGAGGCAGAAATATTATAAGGGTCAGAGACTACGGGTGATTACAAGAGAACAATGTTTTCTGGGCACAGCTGGGCAGTTGTATATTATGAACTCACAGCAATTATGGCAGCATGCACAAGTTCAAGCCAGACAAAATTTCAGCATGAAGAGGGGAGGTGGGAAAAAGTCCCACCCATAGCTGGCAGAGGGCTATAGCAATTGTTAGCTGCTGGAAAAGGGAGAGTAGTGTCCTTTAAGGATGTGGCCCCTAGTAGGTCAACCATACTCCAATGGATGTCCACATAGCCAAGAGTATGTGGACAGCAATAAGTTGGACTTGATAGATTTTTAAGAAGAAAAGAAAGAAAAAATACAAGAGAAAACTGGGCACAGTGTTAGGTAGGTATGGAAGGAGATGTATAGATCTGGGAACAGTTGGAGGAGCAGTGAATATGATAAAAATGCATTCTATGAAATTCTCACAGAACCCATTAAAATAAAATAAAAGGGGTGTGGTGATTTGAAAGAAAATGCCCCCAAAGCAAGTGGCATGATTAGGAGGTGTGGCCTTATTGGAGTAGGTGTGGTCTTGTTGGAAAAAATGTGTCCTTGTGGAGCTGGACTTGGAGATGTCATATATGCTTAAGCCATGCCCAGTGAGTCAATTCACTTCCTGTTGCCTTTGGATCAAGACGTAAAGACTCTCAGCTCCAGCTCTGTGCCTGCATGCTGCCATCCTTCCCTCCATGATAATACTGGACTAAACCTCTAAACTGTAAGCCACCCCAATTAAATGTTTTCCTTTATTAGAGTTGCCGTGGTCATGGTGTCTCTTCACAGCAAGTAAAGTGGTCTTGATACAAATGTAGTCCCACCCATCAGTTGACCCATCATTGTCTCAGCTGTGAAGTGCTCTGATAAGTTGTCAGAAATGTGTTAAATCTTCTCCTGGAGGGTGAAGTTCCTCCTCTAGATGGCACCCAGGGTTCAGCCTTTCCCTTCCCCCAGCCTGAGATTCCTGGGGAAATTTTAATTCTTTGGAGTTGAATGTGCCGAAAGTCTGATAGTTAAAAGGAGGGGCGCAAGTGTTTCTTATAAAAATATCTTCTCTCCTACCTGGGCTGTTACACCAGGGTTGCAGTTTCTTGCTCTGGGATTTCATAATTGAAAGTCTTGGCACCTGGTAGCTCTTCTGATCTCCAGTTTCTAGCAGTAGAGGGCAGCATCAAGAAGTCCTTCAGCTTAAACCTGTGGGGTTGGGACCCTCTGCTGCTACAGTGACTAGTGTTACAGTTCTTGGGTTTAGGGCATGACAGTCATTGCCTTTTGATAGTGGACAGTGTGTAACTCTTAGACATAGGCTCACAGGACTCTTGACCTTTAAACCTGGGCACTTTCCTGGGGCCCTTTTAAGGGCCAGAACCTGTGGCTTTGTCTTTACCATTTGACAGACTTTGCTGTCTACTCCTTGCCTGGTTACTCTCTGGAACTTCAATCTACTCTGGCTGCTGCTGCCACCTTTACTGAAGACAGTGCTCTGTCACTCCTCCCACCGTCTCCTCATCCTGTCACCAGCTCTGCCTGCTGTACTGATGACAAAGATCAAAGGCAGACAATGGACTGCTACCACAACATCAGGGGCAGCACAGGAGGGTGTCTTCCACTTTCCCAGAATGTGAGCCCAACTGGCTGTTTCTAAAGCCAGGAGGGGTGTTTTGAAGACCCATCGTGATGCAGCCCTCTGTGCAAAGGAAGGCTTGTATTTGTAGCTACTCGGGGAACTGTCAGTCAAAGCAACTGGCCAGACTACCTTCACGGTGGTGTGACTGTGTGGGAATCTCAACAAACACTCTCAGGACACGTGGGCAGTTGCAAGAGACCACTACAACCAGGTTGAAGGCATATTCGTCAGGCTGCCCTGCTCCAGACAACTGTCACTAGCCTTGGAAAGCAGCACCGCAAATAAGATAAGCCCCAGTGAGTGCTGGATAATCCTGCCCATCTCCACTCAGGCTACGGGAGGTGCCCTTCCCCATCTTCAAATCCGTAGCGCATCGTATTGGCAACGTCTCCTTTGCTAAGTAAGGTGACAAAGTCACGGGTTCCATTGACTAAGTAACAGACGTCCTTGCAGCATCATTGTGCTGTCTGCCACAGGGATGACCTCTGGTGACGGTGACTCCAAAAGCCATGCCTGTGAAGGACGTGCAACCTGCACCTGTGGCCAACAAGCTAGAGTGGGGACAATCTGTGCACAGAAAGTGCATCTCTGAGAGTCAGGTAAGACACCAGCCTCTGGGCAATGCATGCATACTGGTGACCATAATAACAGCAATAGGTCATCCCTTGGCAGAGGTCCTGAGATTTCTGCGTGTCCCTAAGACCTTGAGCAAGAGCAGGTGGAATGGGCCTGCCCTCCCAGCTGTGAGGGGTGAAGAGACACAGGATCTAAAGCCCAAGGCCTGCCTGGGCTACAGAACAAGAATGCCAGCCCGGGAAACTTAGAGAGACCCTATCTCAAAATAAGAAGTGAAAAAGAGAGCCAGGGCTGGGTGGCACAGTGTCTGCCCGGCGTGAAGAAGGCCCTGGTTCAGTGCACAGCCATGAAACAAAGGAAGATGAAGTGAGCGTTCTCTTGGAGAAGGTGTTTGTATCCAGTGGGGTCGTGGCGTAGTTAAAAGATGATGGTGGCTACCCCTGTTATCAGAAAACTCTTCAGGAGAGGAAATAATTTCACACTGAAACCTTTGCCATAAGCAAATTAGAAAGCAATAACTGTCCAGGTGTGGAGGCACATGCTTGTGATCCCATCACTCAGGAGGCTATCCTAGGCTATGTAGGGAGACCCTGTTAGGACACTGTCCCCCAAGCCCCCAAATCACAACTATATAAATCATGATTAGTAAGTTAAAACAACATAACCCATGAGACTGAAGGTATGGCTTAGCAGTTAGGAGCACTGGCTGTTCTTCTAGAGGACCTGGTTTCAATTCCCAGCACCCACTGTGGTTCACATCCATCTGAAACTCCAGTTCCAAGGGATCTGATGCCCTCTTCTGGCCTCTGTGGCCACTGCATGTATGTTGTACACAAACATAGAAGCAGGCAAAACACTTATACAAACCAAATAAAAGCAAATAGATCTTTTTTATTCTTATTTGTAACAAAATAAAAGCTTCCACCATGAAAAAGGTTCGGGGGGTGGGGGGGTTACAAAGCTAGCTCTTTATACAGCATGGCAGGGAACAGATGACATTTAGAACAGAGGATTTGGAGTGTTATGACTTAGGCACACTGTTTGGAAAATGCAGAAAGCATCTTCATAGTTACAGGAAGAAATTAAAGTGAAAAGTAGGTATTTCTGGGACAACCTGGAGGAAGGAGAGTGCTTCTTCTTTATTGTATTTCAGTATTCAGCATTTTATTTCAAGCCAGACCTCTAAGAAACACAAAACCCAGATCTATTCTTAGTGTAGGATTGTGGAAATATGATGACTGGGTATTGGTCAGACCGTTTAAGAGCATCCTTGGTATAGCTTCAGCTTGTTTGCTGTAAGAGCAGAAGAACGGGAGACGAAAACCCAGCCTTTTATTGTAATGCACAGAGACTGAAATTGTCTGTGGGTGAAGGTCCGAGGCGACTCCCTCCCGTCCAGACTCAGCACAAATAAGCAGCTAAGTCAGTTTTAAAGGCAGACAAATATTATATCGCTCTTTCACACTCTCATCAGCATGAACCACCTTCATGTAGACATACTTAATGTGAACATTTCTAATATACAGGTCTGCAGATTCAGTCCAGAGACTGCAAATATATACTCATCTACCAATAGACAGAATCAATCCAGCGCTAACCAACCCTCTTAAATGTCCAAGTCTTGTCTCCTGTCAGGGCTGAGACCAGACCTGTGCTAAAGGATGTAAGCCAATTGACTGAAGTCACAGCAGCCTCCCTGAGCCTGCGTGGCCTTAGAGTTGGCAGAGACCACAAGTACCTTAAATGTCCTCAAGGGCTAGGCTATCAGTTCCAAACTCCTTTCTCCTTGTTAAAGTCTAGCCTTGAAGAAGACTCAAGTGCCATACCGGTAAATGACCATAGAAGAATAGGTTTGCTATAACTCGCTAGCTTGTTCTCCTGCTAGTTTCTTACTGTGGGTCCTGTGGAGTGTGATAGAGAAGGAGACTTTTCAGGAAAAATGAGGAACATAAGAATTCCTGTGCATGGAAACTGAGAGTTGAGCATCATTGTATCAGTGGTCAAGGGGACTTAAAAATGCTGCCAGCTCCATCTCTGTCACTGGCTGACAGGAGAGTTGAATGAACCATTTGATGGATATAAAACAGGTTATAGTGGCATATTGTTTGTGTATTAATAAATAAAGCTTGCCTGAAGATCAAAGAGCAAAGCAGCCATACTAGTCAGCCATACAGACCAGGGAGTGGTGGCACACATCTTTAATCTCAGAATTTGGGAGACAGAAGCAGATGGATTTCCACCCTGGGCTACTCAAGATTAAATCTGTCTAAAAGAGAAGGTGATCCCAGCACTTGGGTCACACACCTTTAAACCCAGTGGTAGGGAGGTGGGGACAGAAACGATATGGCTGGGCAGAGAGAGGAATATAAAGGGGAAGAGACAGGAACCCAGTGGAGTGTGGAGTCTGAGGATTTGTGGAGACAGGTTCTCGCCCCTTTGGTCTGAAAGATTTGGTAGAGGTAAAAGGTCTCTTTAATGGTTGGCTGGGTAATCATATATAGAATAAAACTAGAATCTTAGCTCGCACCTGTAAGCATAAACTCCAAGAGCATGAAGGACTTTTACTTGGGACCTGAAAGCAGGGAGAACATTTCAAGACACAGGCACAGGTCTCTGAACAGGATTCTAACTGCTCAGTAAAGAAGACCAACTGGCAAATGGGACCTGTGAAATTAAATAGCTGAACAGCAGAGAAAACAGCCTCACTGCTCACCAGAGAAAAGCAAATCAAACTTATGTTGAGGGGCCTGGGAAGATGGTTAAGAGTACTGGCTGCCCTTCCAGAGAACCTGGGTTTGATTCCCAGCACCTGCATGGCAGCTCACAACCATCTGTCACTCCAGTTCCAGGGGATCCAATGTCATCAATCTTCTGGCCTCCTCAGTCACCAGGCACACACGTGGTACATAGACATACATGCAGGCAAAACACATACATATAAAGCAACAACAACCAAACTACGTTGAGTGTCCATATTATCCCATTCTTAATGGCAGGCTTTAAAGAAATAAACAAATTCTGGTGAGGATGTGGGGGGAAATTGAGCATCTGTACACAGCTACTGGGAGTGTAAACCATTCCAGCAACTGTGGAAGTCAGTATGGAGATAGAGCATTAGCAATAAAAATAAAAAATGAAATTAACAATAGATCGTCCATATGACCCAGCTAGATCACTAATGGATTCTAATTTAAAGGACTCCAGGTGACTACGTCACAGGGACACCTGCACATCAGTGCCCTATAGCCACACTGTCCTTACCAGTGGCGTCATCAACCTGCAGCAGGGGACTGGATAAAGTGTGATACAAACACAACGGAAAAGTTTTCAGCCCTACAAGAATAAATTACGCTATTTACATGAAAATAGTTCAAATGATGATAGCAACACCGAGCTAATTAAGCTAGTTTTACTTGTGGTCTTATGCGTGCATATCTACCATGAATACGGACGTGAAGTTGTTCTGGGGAACAATGGCAGCAGTCAGGAAGAGCAAGAAAAGAGAGGATAGGGGCGCGGGGAAAGTGTTCTTGGGGGTCTATGAAAAGTGACAATTTTAATTCTTTATTAAAGATGTAACTGAGGGCTGGAGAGATGGCTCAGTGGTTAAGAGCACTTGTCCTCTTCCAGAGCACCCGGCATTCAGTTCCCAGTACCGACATAGCAGTTCACAACCATCCAGTACTCTCTTCTGGTCTCCTTGGACATGAAGCATGGAAGCAGTGCATAGACTTACATGCAGGAAAACACCCATACACATAAAACAACAAATAAACACTTTAAAATGATTTATTTAAAGATGTAACAAACAAAAAAAAACATAAAACAATCAAATAAAAACAAAGAAGTTAGATTTTAATGAAAATAGAGTAAGTTGCAGTTTGTGGACTTGTTAGTTTTGTTGAACCTAAGGGGGCAGGGGCGTTTTTACTGGTATGCAGTCCACCTTCTAAACAGAAACCCACTGAATGCCAGGGAAAAGTCTCCACTCAGAGCGGCAGCGATCTTTAGATAACAGACTGTGTTCCTCCGCTGCCACCCTGGAGACTAACTCGAGAGGTGTCTAGGTCTTCTCCAGGGAGCGATGGTTCAGAGTTTTGGATCCTGCAGCAAGAGAAGAGGGGCTGGAACTGGGCCAATCAAGGGATGTGTCCCTTGGTAACCATAATCCTTCTCCGGCTTCTAGACAATGCAGTCTATGAGGGGAGCCACTTCCAGAAATGTCGGATCTCCCTTTTCAGTCACTGAGGATGCCATCGTCCAAGAGTGGCAGTGGTGGTGAGAGAAAAAACGAGCGAGTGAAGAACTGACCTGCTGCAAGCTGGTGCAAACACGAGGCCGGGCAGACCCCTTCTCATGACGTGTGCCCGTGGGCATGGAAACTTCCAGAAATGTAATATACCCCAAACTGAAGAGCTGGGATTCACACCACCTCCCTGCTCTGCCCCAGGAAAGCCGACATTGTCATTTAGTCTAAGTCCCAAGGTCTAATAGCTGGGGACTGAGGGTGAAAGTCCCTGGTCTGAGGGCCCATGGAGAAGATAAGATGATATGGCTGCCTTAGCTCAAGCAGAGAGTGCAGAGGTCCCCTTCCACCGCTGCTTTGTTCCCTTCGGGCTCTCAGTGGGTTGGAGGATGCCTACCATGTTAGAAAGTGAAGAATGCAGAGCCAGGTGCTGGTGGCACACTCCTTTCATCCCAGCACTCGGGAGGCAGAGGCAGCTGAATCTGTATTTGAGGCCAGCTTGGTCTACAGAGCAAGTTCCAGGACAGCCAGGGTTACCCAGAGAAACCCTGTCTTGAAAAACAAAAAGAACACACACACACACTCACACACACACACACACACACACACACACACAGAGCCTTTACTTATTCCACCAATTCAAACACTAATCTCTTCCAGAAGCACCATTACAGGCACACCCAGAATAAAAAAAAGACAAGCTACTTAGGTACCCTTTAGCCCAGACACCCCAAGCTCACTGTACTGTCTTTTGCTGGACAGAGAATCCAGATCTTGGCTAGACAGAAGGACACACATTTTGAACCACATGCTCCCTAACTCTTACTCTGGGTCCCCAATTATTCTCATCAGTCAGCTCATGTAACCAAGGCTTTGAGAGCCGCAGCAGAGAAAACCAAGCATCCAAACTGGAGACAAAGTGCCATAAGTTTCTTTTGCACGGAACTGTATCAAGAATTCCTGTCATCCCACAATTATTCCATATCTATGGTTCCAATTTAAAAACCCAAACAGGAGCCTCTGCCTGCAACATTGGCCCTTGACTGGTATACACAGACCTGAGCCATCTGTTGGGCAGTTTGCCCAAGCCTTATCTTGCTGCTGGCAGCCTGTGTTTATTTACAATAGGACTCTCCATTGTAAGAGTTGACTTTGCTCAAGACCCGAGTAATAGACTAGGAATTAGGCTATGTCTCCTTTGATATTCCAAGATGCTTTCACAGAGAATCCTCATTTTCAGTCCCCCGATGTCTACGAAGAACCACCCTTTCCCACAGTGTTTGCAAACATCAGACGGGAAAGAATGGGAAACTTGAGAAAGCGACTCTGGTAACGGGGTGGGGAAGGAGAGCATGCCTGTGTCTGTTCTGTGATGGTGTACACTTACTGCAGAGTTCGGAACAAAAGAGAGCTAGCCAGTTAGCTCCATGTGCTGACCTGGTGCTAAAGCAGTATTTCTCCACCTGTAGGTCACGACCCCTTTCACAGGGCTTGCATATCAAATCTTTCCATTGACTCATAACAAAAGCAAAATTACAGTTATAAAATAGCATTGAAATGGTTTTATGGTGGGGAGTCACCCCAGTATGAGGAACTGTATTCAACAAGGTTGAGAGCCACAGAGCTAAAGGTTTAGAAGGAACTCCCATGAAACTTCCCTTCTCCTCTCTTGCCATTTACTTTATTGAGACACAGTGATAAACTGCCTAGAAAACAAAACCAAAAACACACAAAACAGAGTGAATGTTAGGACCATTTCTGTTCTCACCAGGGCATCACTGAAATATTAGGGGCAGGATTTCCACTTTAGTCCTCTTTCTGCCCCTCGACAGACACCCCACACTGTTGTTCCCATCTAGCCCAGCTGACTCCCCCACCATGGACTACTCCCCAAATGTCCTTTGTCTAAAGGTCTAAGCAGGATTGCCGCTACAGCTTAACAACCCACTTCCTACTGCGTCCTCCTCCGTCCACAGTGTTAACTTCACCGGACCTACCCTGTTAACCAAATATATAAACGGGAAGAATATTGAACTTTATTCCCTGCGTCTCACAGAGTTCCTCTCTTAGACGAAGAGGAAGAGAAGTGACCAAAGGAAAAGACCACGATGACATGGCATGGCTGTTGGACCCCGGAGATCTGGCACCATGCATGCAAATCTCTTATACTCAATGATGAAGGATCAAAACATGGAGCCCATGGATGGAGCCTGGATATTTCTTTCCCAAACCATACAGATACGGGGCTCATCCTTCCAGAACCGTGAACTCTTAGTACAGTTTTCTCTGTGCTTCCTCCTCCCCCAGCCTTACTCATCCCTACTAAATGTATGGAAATTGTGAACAGCTTCCCTTTGTGAGGGTGCATTTAAAATTGTTCGGTGTTTGCATCTTTACATCATTGTTTTCTGGGAAAATATAGTTTTAGACATTTGAACCACAGTGATCCTACCCCACCCCTGCAGTAAACCCCACTAAGGAGCTGTCACCTGGCTTCTTTTTTGCGTATGCGTCTTCCCACCTTGTCACCTGCATTTAAATAACTACACTAGTATCATCCACAATTACACGAATCTCACTTAACCCTAATTAAAATCCCATTGAAAAGTAAGCATGGTGACGCTTGCCTGTAATCTCAGTACTTGGGAGGCTGAGGCAGAAGGATTGTTAATTCAAGGCCAGCCTGGGCTCCATGGTAGGACCTTGTTTTAAACAAACAACAAATAAATAAATAAAGTTATATGGGGGAATTTTGGCATATATCAGAGCAACAAGGTTGAACTTTAGACATATTTATCTCTAAACTGGGTGTACAGTTTCAACTCAGCACTTGAGAGGCTGAGAAAGATATGTCTCCAATTCAAGGCAATACCTTTCTGAAGAAAGGAAGGAATAAGAGAGGGAGGGAGGGAGGAAGGGAGAGAGGGAGGGAGGGAGGAAGGAAGGGAGGGGAAGGATCCAAGAATAAGAATATAAAAATGTAGATTCCAGAAATAAGAATGTAGAAACACAGAAATATAAAGTTGTAAGCCTAGGAGAATGAGAACAGACTGTCAGCAGCTTTCTAGGCAGTTTAAGGATTAACTATTAACAGTGGGTTTCTCTGCTTTACAGCCCATAGCTCTATTCACAAGGCCGAAGCATCTCTCTGCAAACTGAGAGCCTAACACCCCCTCGCCATCCTTGATTAAGATATGAGCTGAGTTAACTTTTAGGAGATAGAAATATGACGTGCTATGTGAAACTGGCAGCATCAAAGGGGAGAGCACAGGGCTTCAGTAAACACCACCTGGAAGTACCAAGGAAGACAATAGATTAAGCACAAACACTAGTTTAACTGAGAAACTCTGCTAATGGAGATTGTAAAGTAAGGCAATTTGTATCTGAGTTTTACCTTGATATTGTAAAAATTCCTTTGTTCAGACCTAATGCTTGGTGCCCCTTACTATAAGAAGATGGGTTCAGAAACCACCTTTGCCACAGCCTTACAGAATCCATCTCTGGCTGTGGTCTCAGCTAGCTGATAAGCTTTTTGTGCCCCATGGAGATTTTTTATTTTACTTTATTTTTATTTTTTCCTGGAATCTTGTTTCTGGAATAAAGTTTGCTTCTGGTTTATTAGACTCTGGTGGTCTGTCCCCATCTTTGCACAACCCCCCCCCCCCCACTGACCCAACAGGAGGGAAGAAAGGTAAGAAGAAGAAAGAAAGGACGAAGGAAGGGAGAAAGGAATTTTTAACCCTGACAGTTAAACAAAATAGAACTTTAAATAAATTGAATTTTAAAGGTCATCCCTCGGATTTCCAGGAATATTAAGGATTTTTCAGAGAAACGGCAAGTTTGCATGAAAACATACTTGAAAACATTCCTTACGTTTCTCAACTATGGACGAAGAGGCTCGGATGTAGGTGCTAGCTACCTCTGCTCTTTACAAGGGGATTTCTAAGGATATTTTCATAAAGTGGTAATTTTGCAGACAATATAAGATCCAAAACCACCGAGGAGGTGTTTGGCACAAACATGCCAACCATGTAAAACAGCTTCTGGCAGTTTTTCCCTCTGGAGGCCTCCTGCGCCAGCATATCACTTAGATAAGAAAAAAGCCCCCTTTGCAGCTAGCTTCTTAAAGGCACTAATTTGACACTGTCTGGAAGTGATACTTAAGCTGTGGCAAATCACATTTAATTGTAGCAGTCTGCTCTCTGCTATTTGCTATCTCTTCCTTTTCTCCTTAAGCTCTCGAAGCCCCAAAGAAAACAAAATATTCCTTAATTCAAGTGCTTTCATCCCCGACGACTTTTTGCCCATCTCTGTCAATTATTCTAATATATGCAAAAGCAGTCACAGCCGCGTTGAGACATCAAGGAAAGCGAAACACTGCAACTGGGTTTTGAGAACTCAGCATTTGCATGTCTGTTCAGCTGCAGCTCGCTGGTGGAGTCTTCATCCTGCCTGAGTCACTCCGTACCCACACGGGTTGGACCAGCGGGGTTGGAGTAATGAGTTCCCAGAGCGGTTATGGCCCGTGTGGCGGTCTTCTGGTGGCTGAGGTAAACGCAGTGAAGACAGCAGAGAAAGATGAGGGGGTCACCAAGTCGTCAGGCAACTGGCCAGGATCCAGAGGCTCCTGTTTGCTGAGGGACTTTGTGCTGGAGCCTGTGTGGCTCCTCTGTGCTCATTACCTCTGTGTGTGTGGTTGGGGGAGGTAGGTGGGTGAAACCCAGGTCGCTGTACATAAGTGGTCATTCTATAACTTCAGCTATGTCCTTAACTCCTTCAACATGTTTTTGAAAAGTTTTAAGGCAGAGCAACGCTAAGTTACACAGATAGGGTCACACTAAGCTACCTAGATTGGCCCTGAACTTAAAGTAAAATTTAGGCTTTTAGCTCACTCTGTAGCCCAGGAAGGCCTTGAACTCATGATCTTCCTGCCTCCGCTGTCTGAGTGGCTGGTAGTAAAGGTCTGTGCCAGCAGATCCAACGTCATAGCTATTCTTCATAACCATCACTTCATCTCCGTGATGCAGAGACATGAAAAGACCGAGGTTCAGAGGAGTTAGTGGACTTACCCAGGTTTGCACAGACAGTTGGGATCAATTCTGGGTCTCGACAGAACGTGGAGATGTAGAGCAAAGGGAGCTGAAACTCTTAGTGGAGGATGGAGGGCAGACGTTGGTATGGTAGTGCAGAAATCTAGAAATCATAGAGATCAGGAACTCTTCTCATTTGCAATAATTAATGCTTTTTTCCTTCTGGATAACCAAAATGATATTAAAATTGAAAGGAATCCAAAGTCACTTGGACCACCTTCCATGCTTTCTAACATCAGCAGAAGTTTGATTAAAAACCATTCATCACCTTCAAGGATAGAGTTCACCCACTACTTGGACTGGGAACCCTTGGAAAATTCTGCTGGCTGTGGAGCCATTTATCCAAACTGGTTTGCAAGGAGGAAGCAGAAAGCACCTAGTTGCCCGAGTGTGGGGATTTTCACACAAACTTGGAGAAATAAGGTGTGCCAGGTGGTGTCATATAGTGTGTGGTGTCCTGACCAGTTTTCAGAACCACCAGAGAGATCGGTTATAGATACCTGTCAGGGAGAAAACAGTGGACTTTGGAACTAGGGTTGAAAAGGAAAATATAAAGGAGTAGAAATGGTGTCCAGTTGAGTCCTATTTTATGACTGGCCAAATATTAGCTTATTGGAAAGAATTAAGTGCCAGGTGGTCTGTGAGACTCTAGGCACCAACATTGTGAGAGTCCATGACAACATCTGTGGGGCAGAAGGATGAAGAGAGAGGCTGCATGGGTGTGGACTGTAGGTTAGGGCTTACTCGCTAACCTTCTGGTTCTAACTCCCAGTTCATAACAACTTGTCACACACAGTGAATTTAAATTTTATCTCATAGTATTTCATAAGGAAAATGCCCCTGCTTTTTCCTCTCCCAAATCTCATGTAGCTGTTCTGAGTCTCCCTTCTTCTGGCTGTGGGACCCTTTCTTTCTATGTAGCTATTCCAGGAGTCTGGATCTCTAATAGCAAGCATTTCCAGGGGAGAGTGGCCTATTATCCAGGTCACTTTTATCCCCTTCAAGGTCCTCAGTTCTGACCACTTTAAAACTGCGACCTCCCTGATGTCCGGCCAAGTTTGTGAACAGCATTTCTGAGAACAGAATATGGGGACTGTAACAGTACTCCTTCCCCAGCTGCTGTTAACTCCACACCAAAGATGGGAGGAGAAAGGCCACTGACCCAAATCACCATGACCAAATTAATTAAAGCAGGCAATTAATTAAAGCTGGCTTTTTTTATTCCTGTACACAGACTGCCTCCCCCTAAGGTGGGGTTAGAGAGGTCACCTTGGATGTGAGGAAGATAAGGCTTTTGTAACGGGGGTCGAGGGTTTCCAAATGGGGGATTTGGTGGGGAAAATAGTCTGGGCTCCAGGGGCAGAGCATCCTAACAGGTTAGCCCTACATGAGTTCCTGAAGCAAAGACATGGTTTCAAGGTGGGCATAGCAAGTTAGTCACAGGTGGATTATATAATCTTTTGAAACAAAGGCAGGGTTGCAAGATATCTATAAACAACCTTTTGAAACAGAAACACGATTTTCGTTCCTGAAATTGTCAGTGCAGAGTCATTTCTAGTTAAGGTTACAGGTGGGACACAGCCCAATCCTTGAAAAGCAGAGATTTAATCATGAACAGGAATGAATTTAGTTGTCTTTTCTATAAAGTGACTTTTAAGCCTAAGATGAAGGCAAGCTGGTTCGTTACTACCTTATTAGAGGTCCAGCTTCCTCTGGAGAATAGCAAGGGGAGGGAATTTGATCTCTGCAATTCTTAGAGCCAGGTCAGAATTGGTAAACACTAGATGCCCCTTTCCTTTGATCCTTTTATGGATCTTCCAACCTTTGATTCCCCAGGCCCACATATACACTGAACACATTGCCAACCTCTGTGTGACGCTTCTCTGGTATAAGCCTGGGGTGAGGGATGCCTTCTAGCTATTCAAAGATTTAGCTTCTGTCTATGTGTCTGTTTCATTTTGATTATGTACCCAATACAACCTTTGTAAACTATCCGTTGAAGCTCTTTATGTCCAAGATTGTTACCCTCCTTGCTTTGGGAAACAATTTTTGGGAATTAGCAATCTAGGATTAAATTAATCTAAGAGGGTTTTTCCACAAACAGAACAGAGATATTTAACACCTGGTAAATATATATAGTTGTATAGATAGTTTTCAAAGAATATTGTCCCTGAATACTTCATAAGCTCTTATTAATATGTATATAGAACATTTGATCCCAAAATTTAGGTTTTGAAACAATACCATGCTCTCATAGTTTGAGTAGGTTGGACGTCAAGAAGTAGTCCAACTGATTGGTTCAAGGGGACATGGGTCATTGTGGGTCATGTGCAGACATTAGGACTCAAAGCCAGGTTCATCTGTTGGCAAAACCCCTGTACTGATGGAGGAGAAACTGAGAATAATAAATTGATATTGTAGGAAATAGTAAGTTACACAAAGGAGAAGTTAGTAGAAGGAGCAGCCCCTGGTTCTCTTATTAGGAAGAGCGATGATATCCTACAGGGGACAGGACCACCCCCGCTTAACAGCTGCCTGGAGGAGCAGCCCTGATCCTGGGATCACTATGACAATATTTTGCACTGTAAATCCCCCCATCTGTCCAAACAACCAAATTCTGGACTTTTGGTCTCTAGACAACATGTTCAATCCTTCAAAGTGTAATCCGGGCCCACGAAACTCCATAAACTGGTTGGGATTTCTGTTCAAGGCTGGTTCCTTTTTGTACATCAGCCAGGACCAGTAGCGTACTATTAGTGAAGAGTTTTTCCTTTATTAATCTCCAAGTGGTGGAGTGAATTCTCATTGCAAAGGCATATTATCCCAGCTTCCCCACCCCCACCCGAGCCACTTGTAATTTGGCAGTGGCTCTGAAATGTTGAGTCTGTTTGATGGCATCAAGCAGATGAACTAACAGATCAGGAAAACCTGGAACCTTGGAGCCTGGTATGAGGTGAGGAATCTGGGTCAGTGAGCAAAGGTTGGGTCCAAGAGGAAGAGTGGGGGGGAACGGGGACCAGGTTAACTGCCACCTACATAGTGCATTTAGTTTAATCCGCCTGGCACCAGCAGTCAGAAAGTCTCCGTGGGTGAACTTTTGAGAACACTCTTTTATGCAGCTAACAACCCTCCCACAAAGCTTCCGCTGGGCCGGGCTGGGTTTTTCTTAGGCAGTATGAAGTTGGCAGAATGGAAATTGACTTCTTCCTGTCCCAGAAAGACTGCTACCCTACTGAGCTTAACCTGAGCCACAAGAAACCATCCAATCCTGCCCGATCCCCCAGGGTTTGCAGAACAGAGTCTCAGTGGGAGGCTCTGCCGCAAGGGGACAGTGTGCGGCTCCGCTCTTTCTCAAAGTTGACTCTGTACCGATATTTAATAAGTGCTTCTTTGGTGGTGTCTCCATGTCCATTATTTAAAACTTTGAAAATCAAAGCTCTGTGTTTTCTGAAAAAAGACCCCTTGACTCACCATGGAAACCATATAAATATTGATGTACATTCCAATGACAATGACCACGGGGGGGCTGTTTTTCACAAAGTTCAATTTCCATTGCTTTGAAAGACAGCCGGGTAACTGAGGCCCTAGGAAGCACAGCTATTTTTCTGGCTGCCTGCAGTCCTGTCTTCATTCTTTCTTTCCTCTTCTTTATCCACCCTCCTTCCATTCCTCCTTTGTTGTTGATGCTACTGACGTTGTCAATAAATGAAGCCCGGCTCACAGCTAAACAATAACCCCTTTTAATAACTTGCATCCTTTTCTTGTTCTCAAGAGTGTTGCCTAATTTGATGCAAGTTATAACACCGAGGGGCAGATAGGACCGCTTCTCTCCACAGAGGAGAAAACAAAGCCCCTACCCAGGACAAGTCCTCTCTCTTTAAGAATTGCCCTACAACGTATGGAGGACATTTAAATCTGCTTTATGGACACAGCAGTTTCTTTACGGAAAGCTCTGCTAACTAAAGAAACTGCTGGACGGCAGGGGCTCCAAAGCAGAGGGCTCATCTAGTGCACATAAGGGTCTGGGTTTGAACCTCGGCACCAGAGGGAGGGAAGGGCGGGAGGAAGGAGAGAGGGACGGAAGGACAGAGGAAAAGATTACCATAGCCTAGCTTTTCTTTTCAGTTAAAATACGGGTCAGACACAGAGATTACAGGACAGGATTTAAAAGCGAAGCAGCTTGTGAGGAGCCCGCCTGACTCCATTTATGAAGGCAGGAACCATTATGAGTCCTTGTTTAAAAATAAGTTTCTATTTACTGAGTTTGCTCTCTGTTTTCCTGTAACCTGACCTTCCCCAAGCCATGACCTTGACTTGTTTTTTTGAAATACCCTTACCCTCCCTGACCCTCCCTAATCACATGGTGACCACATGACTTTTTTTTAAAAGATTCTTTTTCTGCCTGGTTATGGTGGCGCATGCTGGTAGGATTTGCTGAAGGAGGCAGAGGCAGGAGGATCATGAGTTCAAGGCCAGCCTGGACTGCACATTTTAGAAAAAAAAATATTCTTTTTCTGTATTTCCTTATTGTTCATTGTCCTCTCTTCTGTAAAAACTACTTGTGATTTTACTCCTTAAAAGGGGGCCCAAGAAATGGTTTTGGGTCTGCTCTCTTTAACCTGACTTAGGAGGAGGTCACTGGCCAGCTGTTGGGGGCATACCAATAAAAAAATCAAGCTTGCTTCAAATTTGGCTCAAATTGTGATAGTGATCTTATTCTTGATGTTGGGATTAACACGTGCAGCATTTGGTTGATATTGCTGCCCAGGGATGGGTGGAGGGCGGGGGCAGCCTCCAGACATCATAGGGCTCTAAAGGAATCCATGGTGTCACTGTGTACTATCAGAGGGGTTAGGGAAAAAGACACACGCGCGCGCGCGCGCACACACACACACACACACAAAATGGTTTCCTTCTGTATTCTCTATTTTTCTCATTATGTTCTTGAAGAACCAAAGTTCCTCCATTTTGTCCTCCACCTCCATCTTGTGTCCTGTGTAAGCTATTTCCCCGTAAAACATTCCGGTCCTCAGAAATGGCTAGGGGGGCAAAAGTAACAGGGTAGCCACCTGGAACGTACAGATAGCCGCAGACTGTCCCCACCAAAAATGTCAGCCAACACGCAACAGGCAAGTTCAAAAAATAAAATTGTGAAAAGTCCCTAGACACAAGCCAATCAGAATTGAACCTGTCACCCCACACTGTGCTAATGTAACTTTTTTGGGTTTTGCCTTTAAATAGTGCCTTCTAGAAGGGCAGGGTACCTCCTCTTACTGCTGCACTGACGAGGTCCCTGCCGGCTTGAAAATGTGCACACAACAAACCTTGCTTTTGCATTTCAGTGAGTCGGCCTCCCCCGTGGTCTTTTGGGGTCCCCATGGGCTGGGCATAACAGCTCTGTATTCTCTTTCCTTATCTCTATCTGGAAGTATCCCTTCCATCAATGTTTCCCTTCTCCTTCTAACTCTCTCAATGAGCTCTTAATTCTCCCATTCTTGATCTTTTCCTCCTCTCTCATTCTTGATGTTTTTCTTCTAGTCCACTTTAACTCTCTCTAACTTTATCTCTATTTTGTTCCTTGTAACTTACATATAAAGACAGGTCCAGTTATTTTATTACTTATCTTGAAAGGTAACCTCATAAGGAATGTCAAAGGAATCACAAACTTAAACTTGCCTATATGAAACAGAATCAGACAGCTCTACTTTAAACCTTTAGGGTGCATACCCATTGATGAGTAGTTTCTTATGTCAGGAAGCTGAGGGCAGAAATGGGCACAAGGAATTAATCATCACCTTTGATCATCAACCAACCCTAGCAAGGAAAGTTTGTCTGCTAGTAACAGTTGGGCTGCTTTGTATTTTTGACCGCAGCTGTGTCCTTGTGAACTTTAGATTGTTTTCAAGGATTTTTCATTGCAAAGCTGTTATCAAAACATCTGGTTTAAAACCTGAAGTTATTTTAAAAGCTTTGTTTCAGCTAATGATGCACACTGAAACCTGTGACTATGTCTTTCAGCAGCACTGAGACTCAATTGTTTTTCTCTCTTTTCTTAAATATTTATTTATTATGTATACAATATTCTGTCTGTGTGTATGCCTGAAGGCCAGAAGAGGGCACCAGACCTCATTGCAGATGGTTGTGAGCCACCATGTGGTTGCTGGGAATTGAACTCAGGACCTTTGGAAGAGCAGGTGATGGAGGACTCTCATTGGTTAATAAAGAAACTGCCTTGTCTTTTTGATAGGGCAGGATTTAGATAGGTGGAGAAGACAGAACAGAATGCTGGGAAGTTAGACAGTTTGCCATGAAGCCTCCTCTCTGAGATGGATGCAGGCTAGAATCTTCCCGGTAAGACACCACCTCGTGGTGCTACACACATTACTAGATATGGGTTAAAGCAAGATGTGAGAATTGGCTAATGAGAGGCTGAAACTAATGGGCTAGGCAGTGTTTAAATGAATACAATTTGTGTGTTGTTATTTCGGGGCATAAGCTAGCCAGGCGGCCAGGAGCTGGGTGGGATGAAAAAGCAGGGCCCTGCCCGCTACTTCCCACTACAAGCAGGCAATGCTCTTAACCACTGAGCCATCTCTCCAGCCCCCTCAATTGTTTTTCTTAAACATTAACTTGAGCTATGCCTTATGCAACTCCTTAGGTGAAACTCATAGGCCCCAGCTATGTGGCATTTTCTTGTATTATTTTATTCATCAAAACTCTGTATAAGCTAATATTATTAGTATCATTAGACAGTAGACAACTTAGGGAGGAATCATCTTCATGACAATCCACACATAAAAATGCCCAGTAGAACAGGATGCGTCCATGAAATAAACACACTATACTACAGCCGGGCGGTGGTGGGCGCACGCCTTTAACCCAGCACTCGGGAGGCAGAGGCAGGCGGATCTCTGAGTTCGAGGCCAGCCTGGTCTACAAGAGCTAGTTCCAGGACAGGCACCAAAGCTACAGAGAAACCCTGTCTTGAAAAATACCAAAAAAAAAAAAAAAAAAAAAAAAAAAACCAGCACACTACATGACAGGCAGAGGGGTCTCCCCACATCCATTCACGCCATGCCAGATACCAGAGAAAGGTAGCAACAGCAAACATGTAAAAGCACAGCAGAAGCAAAAGACATTTCGGGGTCTGTGGTCTGTGGGCCTTGCCTAATCAAGATTGATCCATCAGAGGAGTTTCCTCCTGGTAGGCTGATACCTTGAACTTCAATTGCCACCTGCTGCATCTCTGAAAAGGCCACCAGTTGGCATGTTACCACACCGGCTTTAAGTCCATTCATATCTGTCCTATGAAATGTCATAGAAACAGATATTCCTCCTCTTCTTTCCTTGTCTTCCACAAGACTGTCTCCACCCTGAATGATACCGGCTTCAGGTGCCTGTTGCTTTTCTATCACACTCCAGGGTAAGCCACATAGCATACATACAACCACATAGCATACATACAACCAGATAGCATGCATACAACCACATAGCATGCATACAACCACATAGCATACATACAACCACATAGCATGCATACAACCACATAGCATGCATACAACCACATAGCATGCATACAACCACATAGCATACATACAACCACATAGCATACATACAACCACATAGCATGCATACAACCACATAGCATACATACAACCACATAGCATACATACAACCACATAGCATGCATACAACCACATAGCACGCATACAACCACAAAGCATACATACAACCACAAAGCTTACATACAATCCTTGCACTTGATATGAATCCGCCCATTTGGCTTCTCTGGGGTTCTTACTCCTCTGGCTATACACGGTGGCCTGTAATAGGATATGGGAAACTAGGGTATCAGCAGTTCCTACCCGGATACTCCCATGGTTTCCATGACCACAGTTCCCAAAGAGAGGTAGAAAAGTAGGGACCAAGCTGCTGTGGTAGACTATGTTACATGGCCATAGCCCAGGTTGTGACATTTACTGACAACATTCTAGGACAGGCTTGGACTTAAACCTGGCCTTTTACAGATGGGGGTGGGAGGTTGGAGAATGATTTTCTCATTTCTGAGAGGTCGTGATGGAGAATAAGACCACTACCCACCGTTTAAAGCCAAACTTGAAGCAAGCTTTAACTACATACTGGCCAGGTGAATGGGCTCTGGCCAGGTCCATACCCAGGTTCCTGGGAAATGGTCCCGAACCACAGTTTGCAGCAGCTTAAGAAGGAAAACCCACAATTCATTGCACTTCCCAACAAGTCCAAGCAGGTGCAAGCATACATCCTGACGTACCCTCTACTCTGTGAACCTCCAGCCCACACCTGATCAAGCACATCTGGTGCAGATGAGCCAAACAAACTTGTTTAGGAGAGTGAAAACACGTGTCTTGTTATCTCCTGTGAATAATAATCTCCAGCATTTCAGGAATGGTCAGTCCTTGGGAAAGGGGCATGCAGAGCAGAGGCGTGTTTGTTTCATGGGTCTCTTGTTTGTTTGGTTGGTTTTTTGAGACAGGGTTTCTTGGTGTGACTTTGGAGCCTGTCCTGGCACCCGCTCTGTAGACCAGACCGGCCTCGAACTCACAGAGATCCACCTGCCTCTGCTTCCCAAGTGTGCCACCACCATCTGACTGTTTCGTGGATCATGAATTTCAGGCATAATAATTGAAGCTTAGAATGTAACTTTGGCTCTCACATACCCTCTCAGAAACTGGTGATGCCAGGGCCAGCTCTGGACGCAGGACACATTTGCACTAACTGCTTTGATTCCATGTCACCCTTCACCCAGCAAACCGACCAATGACATGCTTTTCTCACCTCGGCTTACCCAGGAATAAGGCCAATCAAACTGCAGGCCCCGGCCCTCTGAGACCTGGGCAGCTGTGTTGGATTTGTGTGCCTCCTGTTGGACTTTCATTCTTGAAGTTTTCAGGACGGTCAGGTCAAAGGACTGCAGGGCAGCCTTCAAATCTGTTGGCCTGCGTGCTCTCTGGAGGCCAACTGAGCACCAGCCTTCCCAGTTCACCTGAGAAGTAAAGTTAGTGACTTCAAAGCGTTCTTTCCACCCTTCACCGATGTGCGCCTCTGCTCACTGCATACACGACTCATTTACTTTGAACTCACAACCAATTTTCTTTGTGTGTATCAGGGTAACTGGTGCTGCGAGGATACAAAATGGGAGTACTGTTCCTTTTCCTTAGGGGATTCAAAGTGAGCTGGGTGAGACCGCACTGCAGATGAACAGATAGGGAGTCAGAGTGGCTGCGGTTGGGATGGGGGGGGGGGGGGGGGGGTGATAGTAACCAAGGAACTAGGAAGCCCAGAAAGGGGGAAAGTGCTGTGATCCTACCAGGCTTGCTGGGAAGCCTGTGTCTGAGTTGTCAGGAGAAATGAGAGGAACTGTGGGGTTGGCGAAGGGAAGGAGGAGACTGACACAATTTGGGGGTGAATCAGGACGGCTTCCACTTTATTGAAAAAGGGCTACACCTTTTATACTTTATATAATTGCACATAGTTTAGGAGACTCAATGATTCAGGGATGAAAGTGGCCATTAACTTTTTATGTATAAATTTACTTATTTACATTCCAGCTGCAGCCTGCCCCCCAATCCTCCCCTCCCAGTCCCTTCCCCTACCCACCCACCAGTCCCCTCCTCTTCTGTCTCTATCCAGGAAAGGGAAGCTCTCCTATGAGTATCATAAAACATGGTGTAATGATTGTGGCTGTCTCTTTAAGAGACAAGCCACGCCCCACTCCCTCCCCCATCCGCTGAGGCAGGCTGATCTTCACTTCCAGCCTGAGTTCTCCTTTCTTCCTGTCCCTCTCTCAAAGAGGCAGCTTCTGCTTCTCTTCTCTCTCTACTCTCTCTCTCTCTCATCTCTCTCGCCTCTCACTCTCTCTCTCTCTCTCTCTCCTCTCTCTCTCTCGCTCTCTCTCCGTCCTTCTCCCCTTCTCCTGCCTTCCCCCTCTATAAACCTCCTGGATAAATATTTAACCTCACTCTGCATGTTGTGTCTATCTATGTCTCTGTCTCTTGCCCGCCTGCCACGTGTCAGCCTGCCTGGACCAACCACCACTCAGGGCCAGCAGCCATCTCTGCCTAGGACTGGGCTGCTCTCGGGCCCGCTGCCCTGCCACCACATGATGACCGGCTACCACTGCTTGGGGACCTACAGCATTTCTGCTGCCTACTGCCACCAGGATCCTGCAACATTTTTAATAAATCCATAACACATGGCATATCAAGTTGCAGCAAGACTAAGCACCTCCCTATGTATTAAGACTGGACAAGGCTAACCCAGTATGGGGAGTAATAGATTTTTCTACCCCCTCCCCATAATAGGTTTCTCTGTCCATGCAATAAGCCAGATCAAGCCAAACTGAAAAAAGTATAAGAACAGGTTTATTTGTTAAAGGCACAGCTCCAGCTGGAGTTAAAGCTCATTGGGACTGTGGGCGTGTCCTGAGCTAGGACCCTGCCAATCTCCTTTGAGTCAGAGCAACCCTGCTTTATTCTGTGGAAGTCTTCCAGTTCTTCCGTCTCTGCCTCGAGGCTGGGTAGATGGGTTCCTCCATGGTCACCACTTAGCTTTCTGTTTCTGTGGGCACTCCACTGTCCTGTGGTCTCTCTTGTGATGGTCGGATCTCTTCATCTCTGTCTGTTTTGGGTATAACTCCTTTGTTTCTCTGATCTTGATCAACCCCTGTACCGCACATGGCTGCTTTATAATCTGGCCGTCCAGCATGACCCCCTGTTAAGATTCAATATAAAATGTCTTCCACAGGTCATGTGTTTTGAGCACTTGGTCTCTAGCTGATGACAAACCGAACACCGTTGGAGAGGCTGGGGAATCTCTGGGATGTGGGACCTGTCTTGGCTTGATGTAAGCACCCAGGGGCAGTCTTGAAGGCGATATACCAACCTCCTCTTCAGCTAGATCTTCGCTTTCTGACCTGTTGAGATGTGAACAAGTGTGGCCATAGGCTCCCGCTACCACTGAGCAAGTTGCTCCAAACCACCTGGAGAGGGCGGCCGTCCCTTACGTTATTCCTGTTTAGTACTTGTCACAGCTATGGGGAGAAGTCACTAATCCATGCCCTCTCACAGTCTGGCTCCTACTGAATACATATACTTTTATTTTCAGCATACAATTTAAAGGCTACCTACTGACCACTGCAAAACACAAAACCATTGCATTGATTTTCAACCCTATGAAATCCTCTGCTCTTGCACCTTCGTCTTTGCTGCCCTCTAGTGGTCACTCTTCGGCGTCCCTGTCCGTCCTGAGCATCACAGGGACTAACCTACAGGGTTGCTTCCCTTTTCTGTTCTGGATGTTCCCTAGACCAATTATTTAGTGGGCATTTATCTGAGCAAAAGAGAAACAAAATAAATCAGAAATCCCGATCTCGAATTAAGCAGTTCCCAGAATCAGGGCAAGTTCAAAGAGAACTCTAGACAGCAATGTGAGGCAGACAGCATCTTAGAACACCAGAGGTGAGAAACAGAACAGAGCTTAATGGGGGACGGCTTAGTCAGCCGCTCAGTTGGTTACTACTCAGTTAATCAACTACAAGACCTGGAGGGGCACAATGGCTGTGGTTAAACTCACATCGATTGCATGGGTGGGACCTAGCCAAGTCCAAGGACTCATGGAAATTTCATGTAATGCTCATAAGTTATTTATACAGTGTCTTACTTTAACCCAAGGGCTGGAACTTACCACAAAGCCCGCGCTGACTTTGAACTCTTGGCAATCCCCCTGCTTCGGCTGCCCCCAAATACTGGGATTAGGTGTGTATCCCCAACTCCCAGAATATTTTTCTACTTTGTTCCTAAAACCCCCATTTGACTATCATGTGACCACACTGTGTGTTAGGTTGGGCTTACACTGCTGTGTCAAAAACTTCAACAAAACAACTTGAGACTTTTTCAGTTCAGGGTATCAAACCCAGGGCCTTGTACATTCAAGTCCAGCACTCTACCCTTGTGCCACATCTCTAGGCACTAGGGAGAAGGCGTGTTTCTGGACTCCTTGTTAGAGAGAACACCATGGCATGTGGGAGCTTGTGGAGGGGGTGGCCATTTGCCTCCTGGAAAACGCAGGAGTCGGGTACAACTTTCACAACGCACCTCCTGTGACCTGCCTTCCTGCAGCCAGGACCCATCTAGTCTAAGGTCATAATCTCATTCCAAAGTAGGGCACCATCAAATGAAGACAAACTGTTTCCCCGCAGGATCCTACAGAAAACATTATGTGTGAAATCCACAAGAGAATTTATCAAAGCAAACCTACTTGGCATCCTCCTACCCCTGGGTGGGGTTATTCTTTGTGGAGTAGATTCTCAGTTCTGTGTGCTCCTTGGCACTATTCCTGTTTGACTACTTGGATGCTTGTATAACATTTCAAGCCTTATTTCCTTCTCTGATTTTGACTTTTTGCCTTTTCTTGGCCACTGTCTCCTCTTGGTCACATCAGAAAACTCAGACCCATGACTGTACATCCTTCAAAAACTTCTGGTCTGAATGGCTCCCTCCTGAGAGCAGATGGTTCTTTTGGCATGGAAAAGCGAGCCACTGTTGTACATATAGGTGAAACCTTTATTTGATATAGGAAGGATGTTCACAAAAAAAAAAAAACCTTAAAGACAGCATGATGGTGCACCCCTTTAATCCCAGCACTTGGGAGCAGAGGCAAGAGGATCTCTTTGAGTACCAGGCCAGCCAGAGGCTACACAGTGAGACTGGCTCAAAATAAAAAAAAATGAAGGAAAGCTTAGAGAAGTTAGCGCCAACCACCATGGTGATTGTACTGTGTCACTCAACAGAGGGAGCAACTGGCTCTGTTTGATTTGGGGAAGAGGCTAAAATTTTGTAGTGGGGCGTGGCTTCATAGATTTTTCTCAGGCCTTTGAGATGGGCTCTGTGGACAAAGGCACTTGCTGCCAATACATGAGTGTGGTCCTGGAACCCATAGTGGGTGGAAGGAGGTGCAGGCCTTGGCACATATGTGTACACACACACACATACAACACATACATGCACACAAACACACACACACACCAGTGGGAATTTATGGTGTGTTACCTCGGCTGTGTGACCTCCCAACAAATCAGTTGTTTTTTTGTTGTTGTTTGATTTTTTTTAAGTTAATTAAGAGGCAGGTTTGTAGCCATAGCATTGACTGAGGCAGGGAGGATCACCAGCTCAAGGCCCCTTGGAAGCACAATATAAAACTCTGTGGTATAAATCAAGGAAGCAGTCAAAGGTTCCATTTCTTCCACATCACATGGGTACACAGCCGTCTCCTGCCTAATAGCATGCCGGACTGAGGAGCCTTAGCCTGAGCTAAGATGCACCACGACATGGATCGCACACAGCCCTTCCTGCCTGACAATCGCACTCTCAGGCCGTCTCTGCCTGAGGTGCCTTGGAGCCACCTTGTCTTCTCAGAGCAGTATAGAATGGGGTTTGCTGAGATTCCAGCACCTTCTCGAGCTTCGAGCACGTGTCCTCAAAGAGTAAAGACCCGATATTTAAAGACTCTTCAGGTGGTATTTGAAGACTGTAATTGCTGATATGTTCTCTTCATCACGCAAACATGAAACCTGGTGGTTTAATGTGGCGCTCCGCTTGAAGAAGCTTCTAAAGATGGCTCTGACTCTGAACACTGCCATGGGCCACACAGAGAAGAGGTTGTATGCTCTGCTGGGGCCCTGAGACCAAGTCTATCAGGCACTTTACAAGACAGCCTCCACCCCTTCTCTTCCTTCTGCAGGTCTTTATAGGCTTCCAGACAGGCAGCTGCTGACCAGGTGCTGAGGCAAATCGGAATCACCAGGCAGTTGGTTTCCTTGGAAACCAAATCAGTGAAACTGTCAGAGCCCCCGTATAGACTGTCTAGCGAATCTGAACACCTGGCCCTCCTGAGCCAGTCCAGGACTCCAGACTCAGAGAGTACCAGACAATCGAGGGAAACATTTGGTGGAACACGTGGAGGTCAGGAAGGTGACCAGTGATCAACAGGGCTCAAGTTGTCCAGCACACTGTGTGAGTGTGCCCAGCAGCTTTGGGGAGTGAGACCGGCTGTTGAACGAGGGGCGTCCCTGGGTAAAAAACTACCGGTGCCTGGTGTGAATTACCCACCACAGTAAAGGTTGCAGCATGCCAGCTCAGCTCCTCCTCTCCCTCCTCGCTCCCCCTCCTCTCCCTCCTGCCCCCTCCTCCCCTCCTCCTCTTCCCACCTCCCCCTCTTCCCCCTCCCCCTCTTCCCAGCTCCTCTCCCTCCTCCTCCTCCTTCTCTCCCTCTTCTTCCTCTTCCTCCTCCTCCTCTTCCTCTTCTTCTCCTCCTTCCAGAGGCAGTTGGAGGCAGGGTTGTAGTGGGGAGGGAAGTGGGGCAATGAAGCTCAGGCGCATGGATTGTGAGGTACCAGAATCTGAGCATTCAGACAACAGAGGACCACTGTCCCCCAGACACGAAGACATGAACCATCAGAGGGCTTATACTGAGTTCAGTGTCTAGACCCTGACTGCATCTGGACCTCAAAGGACAGACAGCTGGTGCTGAACTCCAGTTCAAACCTAAAAGGCACAAACTACAGATAAAGATAAAGTCAGACAGATACAGCCAGACAGGGCACAGGCAGCCACAGTCACAAGACTAACAGACCCATATCCTTCCCTGTGCAGCAGGAAGCAGTATGTGCAGGCAGGCCTTCAGGACACATTTTTGAAGGAGTGCTCTGAGGATCCACTTGGGGGTCCCCCTCCACACTAGATTGAGTTCATGGAGCTTGGATAGTTAGAAGGGAACTATGAGAATCTGAGTTGTTTTAAAGACGCAAACTCCAAAGAGTGTATGTGAGGTTAGGACAGATGGTAAGATCTGGAAGAGGGGGATCCCATGTGGAAAATGGGGCTCACAGCTCATCTGCATCAGAAGACTGTGGGTATAGAAGCCAGAAACACTGCTCTGCAACAGAGAGGACCTATGCACCTGCTGAACACCCCAATGTCCCTGCTCTGGCACAGAGAAAGGACCCATACCCTGCTGAACACTCCCCAGTGTCCCTGCTCTGCACAGAGAAGGGACCCATACCCTGCCGAACACCCCCCCAGTGTCCCTGCTCTGCACAGAGAAAGGACCCATACCCTGCGAACACCCCCAGTGTCCCTGTTCCCATCTGTGCTGCACAGTGAAGTGATGTCACCCCTTCTCCAGTCATCAGCTTGTGACTGCCTCTTGTGCTGGTGGGGCACTTGCAGGCCCGCTCTTCCTCCTCTAGGACTGCTGGCCCTCAGCAGACTCTCAGGGACTGCCATGTTCCCTGGGGACAATGATCAGGACACCTGCCCCTTCCCTGCACCTCTCAGCCCAGCATGGATGAGGCCAGAAGTCCAAATCCACAGATGGCTGGGGACTTTGGGTCAGGAAGGACAGCCAGGTAGCA
The DNA here is from genome assembly GCF_903992535.2 of Arvicola amphibius. NCBI lineage: Eukaryota > Metazoa > Chordata > Mammalia > Rodentia > Cricetidae > Arvicola > Arvicola amphibius. The sequence continues at coordinate 43,274,942 of NC_052051.1, read as the reverse complement.
GCACCTGGGTCCATCTGGGTGGAGAGACTCTGGGAAGGTGACAGAACTAGCGGAAACTATGATATCCCACAATCCATTAACAGACGCCCCAACCCAGCAGCCTTCTTAGATGCGGCCAAGTACAAATGTGTTCAGAAAGAAACTTAAGGAAACAACTCATTTGCAATTGCAGCAACAAAAGCCGCTTGGTATAAAAGTCTAGCCAAGGTAAAATGAAAGACCTTTAATAAAAACTTCAGAATACTCGAGAGAAATTGAAGAAGACACTAGATGTGGAAAAGACATCCTATGTCATTGGTTGGAAGAATGAATACTATGAAAATGGCTGTCTTACCAGAAGCCTTCTACAGAACCGATGCAGGGCAATAAAATCCCAGCACCATTCTCCATAGATGTAGAAGTGAAACATCCATGTTGGGAATGGGGTTACATCTAGTTGAGTTCCATCGGCAAACGCTTCCAAAACAGCTCAGGCTAATTGCCAAGGCCTACTGTTGACCCCCACAAGTTATGGGAGACCTCGTGCTGGGAGGACAGGCACATATTGAATACAAAAAGTCAAGGCTGGTACCTAGCAGAGGACTTCATCACCCCTGCTGGCTAGTGTTCATGATACTGCACATTGTCAGAGGAGGGTGATAAATATCAACCCACTACAAACCTCAGACCCACAACAGTGACCTGCTTGCGAGATAATCTGGTGCAAACAGTGGCACAAATAATTATGGGGAGTAACCAACCACTCTCTGATTGGATTTAAGGGCCTACTCAATGATATGGAAGCCATGCTTAACATATTAGAGTGGCCAAGACCTGAGACTGGATAGGTCATGGCTCTATAATTTGGATATTTCTGTCCTGCCCACCTGTTCCCAATATCTGACAGCCTCTTCCCAAATATTGACTCAAAGGCTAATATTACTTATAATGCCTGGTCAATAGCGCAGGCTTATTATTAACTAGCTCTTACATTTTAAGTTAACCCATATTTCTTATTTACACTCTGCCACATGGTGGTACCTTTATTAGCATGGGCACATTCATCTCCTGCTCTTTCTGACCCTGTCCTTCTCCTTCCCATCATCCTTAGTTTGGTCATCCCGCCTATATTTCCTGCCTGCTACAGGCTAATCCAGCATTTTACCAAGCCGATTTGAAGTGACAAATCTTTACAGTGTACAGAGAATTATTGCACAGCTCTAGTATTTAGAAAACCCAAATGCTATTAGTCTGTTAAAGGAACATAGCAATAAAATAACTTGTAATGATATACCCTTAAATCAGTGCCGAACTCAGCCTTCATCTGAGAAGCTTCTTCTTGCAGTAGTTGGAAACTAACACAAAGACACCACAGCTGGACAATATGTAGAGAGTGAGAGACTCCCCTCCGGGCTCAAAGACCTATGTGGGAGAGAAGGTGAAAGAGAGGAACCAGAAGGGATGGAGGACAACCATGTAAACAGTGTCTTTCAGACACAACAGAGGCCTTTCAGTGGGAACTTCGTGAGAGCCCCCTCTTCTCGCGACTCCACATTTTAAAAGGGGAGAGGCAGCAGTAAACAAACACCAGCTGTGAAACTGAGGAAAGGAATCTTGTTATTATTCCCTTACATTGCCTGTCGGTAGATGAACATCATCCACACAGATCTAAAGTGCTTACTTGGAAGTAGAATCATAGTAACCCACTATCACTTCAGGCATGGGAGTGGGGAGTGGGGGATGTAGATGGGAATTTCTGTCCCACCCAGTCCCACAGCCATTCAGTCCCAAATAAACACACAGAGGCTTATATTAATTTACAAACTGTTTGGTCTATTGTTCAGGCTTATTACTAACTACCTCTTACAACATAACCCATAATCTATGTGTAGCCATGTGACCTGGTACCTTTTCTCAGTATGGCATTCTCATCTTGCTTCCTCTTCTTCTGGATGACAACTGCATCTCGCCTTTCCTCTTCCCAGAATTCTCCTAGTCTGGTTGCCCTGCCTATACTTCCTGCTGTCTACTGGCCATTCAGTGTCTTATCAAACCAGTATGAGTGAACAAATCTGTATAGTGTACAAGAGCACTATCTGACAGCAGGGGACATAAACCGGTAGTATTGCGCTGGTCTTAACTGATGAAGTAGAGTCTGCAGTTTTCACAACTAGACAATGGTGACATTCTTGCTCAGAGCAGCAAAGCTGAATGCAACTCAACTATACGTCAACAGGAGAAATAAACAGCAAAGCAAGCGTTAACCAGGGAGATGAAATATGGGAGAAAGAGTTGGAGAAAGTGCTTTGTAGTATTAAGAGAGATGCAAGCAAACTATGGCTCCATGACATAAAGTCCCTGACAAGGGCCAGAGGTCCAGAGGGAACACACCACTTCAAAGATACATAAAACTATTCAACGTAGCCTGTGGTGATTCAAAGAGGAGCAGAGAGGGAAGGGGAGGGGAGGGATGAGGAGGGGAGGGAAGAGCTATAGGCAAAATGTAAAGAAGGGAAACTGATGGAGAATGAGAACATTCTAGAAAGGATTGCTGGAGATGATGTTGGTAGGAGAGGGGCCTTGCAGAAAATAATTGCAGGGTCTGTGTGCAGAGGTGCAGACAGTCGAGCTGTGGTAGTTGCTGCCACAAGCCGCTCTCTGTATTGTGTGCACAATTTATATGTTATTTTGAGCAAAGAAAAAAATTAACCTTGATTAGATGATAATTCATGAGAGCCTGGTCCCACAGCTCTCCCTCTTCCTTCCTCCTTCCTCCAGAATGAGCTTCATGCTAAAAAAATTGATTTAGGCAAAAACCTTACTCAGAGATAAGTAAACAAGAATGAGCCTAGGGAACTTAACGAGAGAAGCTCTGCAGAAGGGAAATGTGCCAAGCCAGGCCTGCTGGGAAGCCACGGGAAAAGTCTCCACTAAGAGAGGACACCGTGACCCAAATTGCTGCAATAAACTACCATCTAACCATCCTGAGAACCTATGTCCTCACAGAACAGAAGGGAGACAGCAGGATGCCCTGGCAAGAAGCTGGCAGAGCCGGAGACATGGCAGGTGTGAGGGGGGTAGGTAGATCTCTGCTCTGCTCAGAGAACTTGGCTTTCTGAGAGAGTGTGTGATGCAGATGGGCCAGGAGCAGATGTCACTGCTTACACTGGAAGTTATTTGGCTGCTCAGTCCATGCAGATGTGCAGGTTGTGATAAGAAATAAACCTAACACCCAGACCCTTCTTTCCCAACCTCCATCTGCTGGAAGCTCAGGCCTGCGTGGTGGGGGACTGTGTCCCGCACAACCTCTCAACATACCGTCTTTCAAAGATGGGGCCTGAGTACAGCTTCCTGGAACTGGTTTAGAGCAAGCTGCCTTGGACACAGGAATAGATACCCTCAGCCACATCTCCACCCTTGTCACCAACTGAAGCTGTTTGGATCCCAGTGTCCCTGTGCTCCCAATCGCTGCGGCTCTGGTGCCCTGGTCCAGAGCCCAAGGCTCACCTTCCTTTGTCAACACCTCCGAGGCCAGGGGCTTTGCTCCTATTTGTCTCTGGTCAGCACATCTACCCTTTGTGATGCTGCCCTTGGAATCTCATTCCTTCTTCACCCCTCCTCTCTCCCCTCCTTCCCCTTTTTTCCCCTCCTCTCCCCCCTCCTTCCTCTTTTTTCCCCTCCTCTCCCTCTCTCCTTCCCTCTCTACTCCCCTCCCCCTCCTTTCTCCTATCCGCCCCTCCTCTTACTTTCCCCTTCCCTCTCCTTTACTCTTCTCCCCTCTTCTCTCCTCTCCCTCCCCTCTCATCTCTTCTTCCCCTTCCCTCCTTTCCTCTCCCCTCTCTTTCCTTTTCCTCTCTTCTCTTCCTCGTTTAAAAGATTTATTTTACATATGTGTGTGAATGCCCACATGTATGTATGTGCACCACGTGTGTGCCTGGTGCCCGTGGAGGCCAGAGGAAGGCTCACAGTGACATCTCTCTTTGTCTATTCGTATAGCTGAAGGGAAAAAACAGTGGCCATAGAAAGAACTAGCAAGGCGGGTGGGCACCCAGTCTCTCACGTGATGCTGTTGGAAGAGTAAATGGTAGCGCTGTGTAAAAGTGAAGCAGTCTCTTAAGAAAAAAAAGCTAAACAGGCAAACGGGGCGGCGGTGGCACATGACTTAATCCCAGCACTTGGGAGGCAGAGGCAGGCAAAATCTGAGTTCGAGGAGCAGTTTGGTCTACAGAGCAAATTCCAGAACAGCCAGGACTACAGAGGAGAAACCCTGTCTCAAAACAAATGAAACAAAACAACAACAACCAAAACAAACAAACGAGAAACTGAACATGCAACCTCCAACCTGAAGCCATCATCAGGGAAGCTTCCTCCTGCAGCAGATAGGAAGGAACACATGCAGGGACCCACAGCCAGACATTATGCGGAGAGAGAGACCCTGGAACACTCAGACCTAAAGGTGATGTCGCCATCAAATCTTTCCCTCAGTTCAGGTTCAGGGAGCCTCAGAGGAGGATGCAGGAAGAGTGTTTAGAGAGCAGAGGGGATGGAGGACACCAAGAAAATAAGGCCCTCTCAATCAACGGCGAGCAATACCCACAGAAACCCACAGAGACTGAAGCCGTGTGTCGTGTGTACAGGGACTTGCTTGGGTCTGGCCCCAGGTCCCTCAGAATATGTGTGTGTGTGTGTGTGTGTGTGTGTGGTGTGTGTGTTTATGAGATTTCTGTGTGTGCAAACAAGTGGCTCTTTGATTCTTGTGCTTTCTCTTGGTTGCGCTTCATGCTTGTTTTAAATTATTATCCCATAGAAATCTGTTTTCTAATGAGAGACAGAAAGGGGGTAGACCAGGTGGGAGGGAAGTAGGGAGGAACTTGGGAGTAGAGGGAAGGAAAACCACAATCGGGATATATTATGTGAGGAAAAATACATTTTCAGTAATAAAAAATCTCGGTAGAATGTGAACATGAGGATAAATAAACCAAAAAAACCGAACATACAGTAATCACTGGACTTGGTAACTACAGTGTTGGGGGTTACGTGTGTACAACACCAGTACATGGATATCTACAGCAGCTTCTTCTCACCGGGCCAAAGTGGAAAGCAACCCAGATGTCCCTCGGAGGACTATTCAGACTCGCAGAGGGCAAGGGCGTCACAGGCTCAGCAAAGTACCGATTCACCTAGGCTGGGGCAATCCTGACTTCAAAGCTGATGCACGCCTTTACAATAACTTGCTGCAAGCACACGCAGCATTGTCTGAGCTGGATGCATATTTAAAAGACAACAAGGGATCGTGTAGTTTAAATTCTTCTCTTTCAGTCAAGAGGATGTGAGCACCTCGCACCTGAAGCCCAGCGCGTGCCCTAATTGCTTCCATTCATTTATGAAGAATTTAGCTTGCTGTTGGACGACAGTCAATGGCTGACATACCGCTGCAGCCACCTGTCATGTAGTACTTACTTTCGTTGTACAGTTGAGGAAAAGTAAAAATGGTAGAAGCGCTGATAATGGAACTCTGTTCAGAAGCTAAGGGGCGCTGGTAATGCATTTGCCTGCGGTGTGCTGCAGTGGCCCGGTGCATGAGGTGCCTGGCAAGGTGACACTCACGTCTAAAATTCTATTGCTCCATGCCCGCCAGACCCTAAGCCTCCACTGCAACCACGGTCTAAAATAAGTAAATATCTTAGTGAAATATGTTTTTGCAACTAGTACAATTATTTAGGTACCACCTTCCTGATAATTTTCCTTAAAATGGAATCAGCGACACATGATCAGCAATTCATCAAGAAAAATAAAATCAAAGCCCAGAACGGTTGTATACATCTGTAAATTCAACATTCAGAGGCTACAATCAGAGCGCTGCAGCAAGGTCAGAGCCAGCCTTGACTATGTAAAAAGACGCCCTGGGAAACAAAACAAAAACCAACAAAGTCTGGCAATGGTGGCACATGGCTATAGTTGATCCCATTATTTGGGAGACAAGAGAGGGAGGAGGGTCACTACACGTTCCAGACCATCCAAAGCTACCCAGCAAGAAGCCGTTTCAAACGATAGGAGGCTGGAGAGATAAATCCTTGGTTAAAAAACACTGGCTGCTCTTCAGACCTAAGTTCAAGTCCTAGCACCAAAGGGCAGGCTAACAACCATCCCATAACTCCAACCTCCAATGCCACCTCTGGTCAACTGCAGCACCAGGTGTGAATATAGTATATATACATATTTGCAGGCACTCGTGAAAACACTCATCCACACACAAAGGTGTGCCTGAGCAGGCCTGAGAGGTGGGCGCCCTGGCTTTAGAAGAGCACTGGATTTTGTTGTTTTCGGTGTTAGAAAACCAATTACACAGATATCCAAAATGCTGCAGGTTGGCAAACAGCTCTGTACTAGCCAGCGACACCATGAGCCTTGCAGGTTCTCAGGGAGGTCTCAGCTGTCTGGGCCTGCCATCTCTGCTCTTGTCAATCCTCCTCACTTTCCCACCTCGGGAGGAGGATCCAGATCTACCCTACCCCCAGCCTCTTCTGCATTGCCAGGCCCTGGGCAGCTAGTCCTGTTTGGGCCTGTCATGCAGCTCCCCACAAGTCAGCTTCAGCCAGACCTCTACAATAGTGATTCTCAGCCTTCCTAACGCTGTGACCCTTAATGCAGTTCCCTGTGTTGTGGAGACCTTGCAACCATAAAATTATTTCGTTGCTACTTCATAACCGTAATTTTGTTGTTATGAATTATAATGTAAATATCTGATATTCAGGGTATCTGATATGTGACCCCCCGTGAAAAGGTCAAGTCTATCTGGTGGGTTTGCCCCCACAGGTTAAGAATCACTACTCCTGCTTTGATTATCCTGGAACTAGCTCAGTTGAACAGGCTGGCCTTGAACTACCAGAGATCCTCCTGCCTCTGCCTCCTGAGTGCTGGGATCAAAGGTATGAGCCACTATAACCAGCTTTAATGCACACGCGTGCGTGCATACAGTCTTATTCCTCTAGAGAACCCTAATTAATACAACTAAAGAGGTTGAACGTCCTTTAAAATATTTCTTAGCCATTTGTCATCTTTGAGAACGATTGTTCAGTTCTACAGCAACATTTTTGTTTTCTTGATGTTTAGTTTGTTGTGAGTGCTTTGCATATTCTCAATAACTAACCCAATGTCAGATGGTCAAAAAGTTTTCTCATTCTGAAGGCTGCTCTTCGTTCAAATGTTTCCCTTGCTGCACAGAAACTTGTGAATTTCATGAGACACATCTGCCAATTCCTGTGTGACCAGAGTCCTATTCAGAAAATCCTTACCCCAGGTTTAGGGTCATTGAGAAAGAGGGGTATCTCTTAGTTTGCTTCTATGCTGTGATAAAACATAAGCAAAGCAACTGGGAAGGAAAGGGTTTATGTTGACTTGTATATACTGGGTCACTGTCCACTGAGGGAAGCCCAGGAAGGAACCTGGAGCAGAAGCCAGAGGTATGCTGCCTACTGACTTCCTCCACTTTCTCAGCCTTTTATATCTGGTGTGGAGAATTGTCACTTGTATTCTGTCAATCATACTTTAAATAAATGCTGATTGGCCAGGCAGGAAGTATAGATGGATCAACCAGACAGGAAGTAGAGGGCAGGGCGATAAGACAGAATTATGGGAAGGAAGCTCCCTTGGCATTTCTGCCCAGACCAACGAAGATAGCAGGATGTGACCAACCCCGTTGAAAAAGGTACTGAGCCATGTGACTAACCTAGATAAGAACAATGGGTTAAGTTACAAGAAGCTAATAAGCCTGAGCTAATGGACCAATCAGTTTTATACTTATGGAGATCTCTGTGTGATTTCTTTGGGACTGGGCAGGCAGAAACCCCAACAAGCCCGGCCTCATGTTACAGAAATGGCGCCCCCAACCTCTACTCCAATATCCTACCCAGGACCATCTGCCCAGGGATGGTACCACACACCAGCAAGCTGGGCCCTCCCACAACAATCAACAATACAGAAAATGTCCTAAAGACTTGCCTACAGTCATCTGATACAGGAATTTTTCAACTCAGGTTCCAGGGGGTAGTGACTAGAGAAAACAGTATTTTTCCAGCACTATAGGAACAGCTGTATGAATTCACATGACTTTTGACAGCATGCATAAGACATGTGCAAGATCAAGCCAGCCCAAATCCCAGTATGGATGGGATGTGGGGAAATCATGAACCCCCACTGCTAGCTTTGGAGCTATTGTTAATTAATGGTTTCCAGAGAGGGGGAGGTTGCCTATGGTATAGGGAGACAGTCCCACTCAGGCATACACTGCCAGCACTTAGTGCATTCAATGGGATTATTTTTAAAAAAACAAATACATGACCAAGGCTGGAGAGATTGCTACAGATGAAAGACACTTTCTTTTTTCAGACGATCTGGGCTCAGTTTGCAACATCTACACAGTGGCTCATAACTGTCTGGAATTCCAGTTTAAAGGGATTCAAACCTTCTGGCTTCTGCCAGTACCAGGCACACCATAGTATACATGCATACATGTAGGCAAAACACTCATACACATATAAATTATGATAAGGTCCTTAGAACAGTTTTAAAAGAGCACTCAAAATAGAGAGGAGCAGGACAGGGCATGGGGTAGAGTGGATTTGATCAAATGCACTATATACATAAATGAAATTCTCAAACATTAAACATTTTAATCTCTACTTGAATTAACATATGCTTAATGGGACTGGAGAGATCACTCAAAGTTAGGACACTGCTGTTCTTGCACAAAACCCAAGTTCAGTTTCCAGCACCTACACCTCCACAGCTCCTAACAATCCCTACTCTGGTCCCAGGTGATCCAATGGTGGCCCTCTGACCTCTACTAACACCAGGTGTGCACACACACGCAATATACATGTAGGTGAATGCTCATAAATCAACCTAAACCAATTTTTGAAAAATGTTTATTAGTACTAGTATGCAATTTTATCTTACTGGTGAGAAAAAAAATGCAAGCTGCTAAATGAAAACATTTTACAGACATGCTTAAAGGCCTCAGAACAACTTAAACTGATACTGGAAAGAAGTGGGACTTCTGGAAGAAAGTGAGAAATCTCATAGAATGGAAAGGTTGTCCAAAGAACCACATCAAGAAGGCCTAAGATGCAGACTTAAGAGGTGTCCCTGTAGGGGAGTGGGAGAGTTACAGCTCCGGAGAGCTGCAAGATATCCTGCCCTATGGGGGAAGCCGGGGGTATACTCAGTAGAGCTGCAGGAGGACAGCTCTGGAGGCTGGAGCTGCAACTGGACCCTCAGCCCATTTTATGGGCCAGTTAGATGACTCACTGATATGATATACCACTTTCAACTTGCACTTGAAAATCAACAATCAAAATGAAAGCGTAAATAAACTGCATCTAATCTCAAGAAGGGTACTCTTTCATGACTCCAGTGTAATCAAACTATTACCCTGTAGACGATACAATTGCCAGTGAACAGCACAAGGGAAAGACAGGGCAGAAGAGATCGACTGTTCCTTATGACCTACCAAGCTGGACTGCACCACACGTCAGGCCCCAACAAGTTTCTACCTTCCCAGACAAGACAGGTCAGGCCAACCCTCAATGTAGGCTCAGGAGGAGCTGTGTGCTTTAGTTTACTCAGCAGTGCCAGTACACAGGTTCCAGGGAGCAATGCCAAGAATCATACAACTTTCCAAGAAAGTATAAAAGCAATTTTACATTCAACTTGTTGTTTTCGAGACAGGGGTTTCTCTGAAACTTTAGAGCCTATCCTGGAACTAGGAACTAGTTCTTGTAGACCAGGCTGGCCCTCAAACTCAGAGATTCACCTGCCTCTGCCTCCAGAGTGCTAGGATTAAAGGTGTGCGCCACCACTGCTGGCTTATTTTGAACTTCTACATGCAAAAGCTGAGAGCTGGGTGTAGCGATGCACGCCTTTGAACCAGTACTTGGGAGGCAGAGGCAGGAGGATCGCTGTAAATTTGAGGCCAGTCTGGTCTACAGAGCAAGTTCCAGGACAGCGGGGGCTACAATGAGACCCCCCCCCCGTCTTGAAAACAATAATAAAAACCAAACAAACAGACCTGACTTCAATAAACTATCCCAGTGGTCATAATGCACTTTAAAATGTGCATTCATAGCAAGTACATGTCATGCACCATGGAAAGAAAAACAGGGTAGGTACGATGAATGATACCTGTGTGTCAAGGCTCAGTAAGATCACTGGCACAAACAATATAATAAGTAGTAAAAGGTCCCTCCCTTTCGACAGTATTGGCAGTGGAGAAAGATGGCACAGGGATAGAGTACGGTGGGGTAAAGTGATCGGGAGAGTTCCCAAGCAAAGGGCACCAGGGCGCAGGGCTGGTCGCAGGCACACTCGGCTGAGTGGAAAGGTGATGGCTAGTGATCTGGAGCCTGGGTTAGCGCAGGTAAATAGTCTAGTTACCCATTAACAGGAAGAGAGAAAAGGGTTCTGTGGTAGTCACCCCAGCTCTTTGAAACTACACCCACACTCCACAGCAACTCCTTTCCATAACCTCTCTGTTGTGCCCCTTTACTTCCCTCTGCCTGGAGACCACCATGGAGCTAGAACAAAACTAGAAAAGTCTAAGGGAGTGCCCACACATGGTGTGCAGGTCTACAGAAGAAAAACAGGTCTGTTTCTGAAGTTACTGATTATATGAAAGTGCTAAATTCCCATTTGACATGGGGAAAGATATAGAAATGCCCATGCAGAAGACATGTTCTAAACTTTGCTCCATTAAACATCACATTTCAAATACAACACCGTAGGACTGCAGGCCCATCTCTCCGCAGTGAAGAGCTGACCAAAGCCCCATTGGTGCACTATTAAAAAATAAACCAAGAAGCTGAAGGTGGTGGCGCCGACTTTAATATCACAGGAGGCAGAGGCAGGAAGATCTGAGAGTTCAAAGCCAGCCTGGTTTACACAGTGAGTTCCAGGAGCCAAGGCTACACAGGTTGTCTCAAAAAAACAAGGAACAACTTATCATTTCAAGTCTTAGGTTCTTGGCTCCTGTCAAAATATGTCTAAGCAATGAACAAACTGCCTCAGTAGGGACACACTGAGAAAGAGTAATGAGCCAGCCTTACGATCAGAATGAAATTGCTGTTTGTCAGAATACCATTATAAAACCATTCTTCAAAAGTAACACCTTCTTAAGATAAAGAAAAAAATAATAAATCTGTCATTTTATTTAACATTCATTCTGAAGTTACAGTTTTACCAATACAATCTGCTTCTAATGAAGAAATTTTAGTATAAGCCTAAAAACATGCATTTATACAACAGTAAGATCTTCGACATTCCTAAATAAATTACATACATGATATATATTAACAATAAAGAATACCAATTTGAGAATTCAGGACATTTATTTTCTGCATGGGGATTTAACTACTGTGTAACACTCACACAGCAGTTACGTGTACTAGGTAGTGAGACACTAAATAAGCATATTCAAAATGTCTACAAACAGACTTTGTTTTTTAGCGACAAAATATTCAGTCCTTGACATCTTCTCACTCACCTAGCACCAGATGCAAGGACTTAACAGTAAACATGTACAGTCTCATGCTTAAAACCTAAAGCATGCATTGAGTCAAATTTATATATTGTGATCTATACTATTATGTATGCAATATATACTTCTTACTAACATTTTATACATTAAGTTACCCTGCAGCATTCTGGAATTTTAACATTTATGCAAAACGGTTTTGGAAGGTTTATAAAACAAGTTTCATGGTTCATCTGCAGGCTGGCTTGGGTCAGTGGGGAAATGGCAGCAGTCTGAGGTTTAGACTGAATGGAAATGGTGCATGTAAGACACCTATGTACACAGATGACAAAGATCTGTACAGCTGGAGTCACCAGTGCAAATACATGCATTTTGAGGTACTTATTTTTTCATGGTCAGGTATAATTATGCAGTCATTTTTCTCAAGCACTGAAGATTTAAGACCTAATCAAATGAAAAGCCTGAACTTTAAATATCAGATATTTATATAATTAATTTCCAAGTATTATGCTTTTAATGAAGATTCAACATTATAGGCTTAGATACCCAATTGAAAATATTTAACAGTAGATTTTTCTCATTGTATAGACTGATTAGTAATTATACCTGGCCAAGTGACAAATAGTATACTTGATATTCTTGCAGGAACTGTAATGAAATAGTAAAATACTTCATTATTGCTTCATTGGACTGAGAACCTAAACGGCAGAGAAGCAGTGTTCAAGGATGAAACTGAGCATCAGAACAGTGACGCATGCCCCCAAACGTCCTCTGTGCACTACAAACTAAGAGGTCTCCACATTGTCAATACCATTGGCATCTACATGGATACCGGGCTCCCCACAGAAAGAAGCAGAGACAAAGTGGCCAACACCGGGACACAGACAGTTCTTAAGCTCTGGCAATTCTTGCTTCAAGCGTTCCAACTGCTCCACTTGGAATATATTTGGCTGTTCAGGCATCCAATCGTATATCCTATGGTGAAACAAAAAAGTAATGTAATTCCATGTTTACTAAAGCTGCCTGACTTAACCTTTACAAGAAAATTCATTTTTAAAAGTGCCTGAGATGCCCTTATTACAGAGATTTTATTCTGTTCTGTGATAAAACCAAAGTGTTAACAGACTGTTCTTTCACAGCCCTGGTTACAAAGCAATTCTTCAAATCAGAAAATGGAATCCGTAGGTTCCAGCGATTCTCAAAGTGTATGTCCTCTAAATCAATTAACTGGTGGTGCCTTATTTCACAGGAGAAAAAGCTCCTGAGAGCTGGAGCTTGTCCCCAGTGACACAAGTACAAGTGAACAGTATCTAGTGTGGAGAGAGCAGAGAGAGCCTCTGGTGAGTGAGGCATGCCCAACAGCTGTGAAAGTCAGTACAGGAGAATGCCAACTAACAGACAAAGCCGTGAAATTGTAGAGACTGGAGAAAAGACAGCTGCAGTATCAGACAAAAGTTTTAGTTAGAAAAAGAAAAAAAAAAAAAGATCGATCGCCAGGCCATCCACAGGAAAAACAGCTTTAAAAGTAGCACAAGTTTCCCTTGATCTGAAAGTAAAGTGGGAGGGGAAGAAGGATGAGGTGGAGCCAGAGCAGCAAATTCAGTACCTCACTCTGGCCACGGCTGTCCCTCCCTCCGACACTGACTTGTGAGGTAAATAGATGCCTCTTAGAATGGAAGATGAGGTCCACGGGAGGGCATGGTATTTTAGAAGACCACCACCACTTCTACCAGCAGCAAAAGAATGTGTTAACCAATTAAAACACAGAGACAACCCACCCCCTTTACCCTCGGTTCTCTCAGCTGACCACACTAGCAGCCAGCTAAAGTCCCCCAAATATGATGCACACATTCTTTTATGAGGAATCCGATCAGCCAAAAGGTAAAGCCCTAAACACTAAGTAACCTCAGAGGTCTGAACAAGCAGGCCAAGACCACCCTAAAACGACACCAACCTCAACAATCCACTCACGAACCCAGAGCTTCTAATTAATTTTCTAGATTTCAATCTCATCTAGGAAGCCAAGAATACTTTTAAACATGGAATATGAAAAAAGACAAAACGGACTAACTGTCCTGACCTGGGAAAAAGAGGACTTTCATCAGACATGCTCCCCACTTTCAGCACAAAACAAAGGCCTCAGGAATTCAAAACACAATAGCATATAAGGAAAACTCAACAGAAACAGAGGGGAAGGTTCAGAGTAAAATGAAGAGCAAAACAGAGAATGGATTACAAGTGTTGTGTCCAAGAGTCAATGATACAGAGGGCTAACATAAAATTGAATCCAGAAATGTACATTCCCTGTTTTCTCCAGTACCCACTCTATCACTGAACTACATCCCACCTAAAGTTCCACAGCTCAACATTCCCCAAACAAGGTCTCATGTCTGGTTTTAGAACTGACCTTCTGATCCTGTACCAACACTGTAACCAAACAACTATGCTGCATGCCCAGTCCAGTCTTTAATGACACACATCAAGCAAGAGGCTAGTGGGGTACCAACTGCTCAGTACAGGGGTAAAACCACTCAGAAGATCCATTTCTAGGATTTCAGAGCACTGGTAACAAAGTAGATTCTCTGAGCCTCAAAAGGGGAACAATTATACTTGAGGAAACAGCAACCAATGTGACTTCACAGTTCTCAATGCTAACACAGAAAACAGAGCATGATTAATAAGAAACAAAGAAAATCTACAAACATTTACAATTAATTCTGGTCCTCCTCTCTCAGAATAAAGTAAAGGATGTGCTCTGTTTCAATGATAGCAAACAAGGAGAAGAGATATGGTTGTGGAGACAGAAGTTTGAAGACTTGAAATGCCAGCAAGTGGCTGCTCTCAGGAAGGTGGCCTGTGCCACAGAAGCCAGCTGGTCTGTACTGGGACATCTTAGTGAAAACAGGAAACCACTGCCACTTCAGTGGTCTTGTAATCTAAGGAGACTGTCCCCTAGCCTCAGCCAGAAACTTGTTTTAATACAATATGCCTGAACCATGGGCTCCTGTAGTTTCCTTCTCACCTGGCAGGACTTTACCCTGAGAACTGGCCATAGGTATGATGGCCACTCCAACTTACTCATCCTGCAACTCTTCTAAAAATGTCTGACTCAGACATGGATGCCTAATTTTGCTGAGCTAGCAGCTGAGTGAATCACAAAGCCAAGTCAAGATTTGCATCTAACAGTACAAAACACACAATGGGAAGAACTAAGGAACCTTGTTTTTAATCTTACACACATGTATCTGTATTGTGAGTAAGCAAAGTTTTGGAGAAATTCTACATCTATATTCATGAGACCATATCAACACTAACAGCCAAATTATTATTAAGTAGTAGAATAAGCGATAGAATATATAGCTAGAACAGAAGTAATTTATAGCTAATACAAAAATGGATTAAGACCACAACAAGGCATAAAAATTGAAATTCATATAAATATCAAATGGCATATTATTTAAGGATTGAAGTAAGACTAAAGCTTTTTGAGAGAAATTAAGGGGCTGAGAAAAGGTGAGGGAGGGAGGGAAGAAGGGAGGGAAGGAGAGGGAGAAACTGGGATTATACAGAAGCACAGAGGATTTAAAATCACTTGCCTTTAAACTCACTACAAGTGTTTGCTGTATTTTTCTCTCTTCTCTCTTGTTCCCCTCTTCTTTGAAGCTGTTGGTGGTGCTTGGGACTGACTTAGGTCATTCACAAGGCAACCTAAGTGCTCTGTCACTGGTCTATGGACTCCAAGCCCCTAGAATGGGTCAAGCTAGGCACTGGTAGGCATGCCTCCAATCTCAGAGCTTGCATAGAGGCAAAAGGAGTAGGATTTCAGGGCCTGCTTCGCTATACTAGATCCTGTATTGTTTGCTGTACCAAAGCCAGATGAACATTTAACAAAGCTATAAAGGTCATCCTAAATTAATCACTCCCAATGAAATGTTAGAAAATAAAATGTAACAGTTTTACGTTACAAATAAGGACTACCTGTCCAATCTGTGCTTTAATGCTTCTGTAGAGAAACAGTTTTTCATCATTGAAAATGCATACTTAAGGTTGGGCTGCAGGTCAGGTGCTCTAGTGTGTTCTTAGCATGCATCCCCAGCATCGTTTATAGCAGGGTGGTGGCCAACGACCATAATCCCAGCATCAGGTGGAGACAGGAGTATTAGGAGTTCAAGGTCATCTTTAGCTATATAGTAAATTCAGAAACCAGCTGGGGCTATATAACAAAACCAAACCTATACTATCACCCCTCTTTCATGAGTTCCCCAAAGGCTCCAAATCACTAACCACTCAAAACCACCTAAATTTGTCCATTTAGAAACATACAGGCCAGGCAGCAGTGCATGTCTTTTATCCCAGCACTTGGGAGGCAGAGGCCGGGGGATCTCTGTGAGTTCGAGGCCAGCCTGGCCTACAAAGAGTTCCAGGAGCCGGGCGGTGGTGGCGCACGCCTTTAATCCCAGCACTCGGGAGGCAGAGGCAGGCGGATCTCTGAGTTCGAGGCCAGCCTGGTCTACAAGAGCTAGTTCCAGGACAGGCTCTAGAAACTAGAGGGAAACGCTGTCTCGAATAAAACCAAAAAACAAAAAAAAAAAAAAAAAAAAAAAAAAAAAAAAAAACAAAAAAAAAAACCAAGAGTTCCAGGAAAGCCAGTGCTGTTACACAGAGAAAACCTGTCTTAGAACTCCCACCCTCCCCCAATAAAACAACCAAAAAATACAAGTAAATATAATATAAAAAAGAAAAATAATAAGAAGACAGCAACTTGGCCAGGGACAACTGAAGGAATAAAAAACTGGTAGTTTGTTTTTATTGAAAGCCTTAGTAACTATTAGAATTTTATATTATACAACAAATATTTTCACACCAATATAACCTCCCTTGTCTCTCGGACCCCTAATTAGAGCCCATGCCAGCCTGGCCCTCCAAATACCTCAACAGTCATGCCCTGCCTCATACATGCGGAACCTGGGCCTGAAAGGTAAGTTCTATCAAGAAAATATGCCCATCTCAAACTTCCAACTCTGTCCCTCTCTTCAAAGATGCTGAGCCAGGCAGTCTTCCTCAGCACTTGGTATATCGTCCTGGTAGTCATGTCAGCATCGGGCTCCAGCCATGAAAGTCCTCGAGAGGAAGGATTTATTTTCCTTAGCAAAATCATCCATGGAATTACCTCACAACCCATCTTTTCCTTGCCCCCAAATACTTGCAGTCATTTTTTCTTCTTCATACTCAACAGATACACATGAAATTTCCCAACATTTGCTAAAGTCAGTATTTTTTATCAAATTGTTAATATAAAATTAATATTTTTATTTTGTTAGTTGGAAATACCTATTTTAAAAAATCCAGCCACGCTGGCTGGAGAGATGGCTCAGAGGTTAAGAGCATTGCCTGCTCTTTCAAAGGTCCTGAGTTCAATTCCCAGCAACCACATGGTGGCTCACAACCATCTATAATGGGGTCTGGTGCCCTCTTCTGGCCTGCAGCCATACACACAGAAACAATGTTGTATACATAATAAATAAATAGATAGATAGATAGATAGATAGATAGATAGATAGATAGATAGATAGATAAATAAAATATTAAAAAAAAACCCAGCCAGCCATTCTGCTTTATGCAAAATAACCAACTAGTTTAGAAGGCAGGTAGACAGGTAAGTAGCATGCAGGCTATAATTTAAGGCAGCAGAGCACCTAGGCATAGTGACTTTCAAACTCTAAGACTAGGCTTGGGAAGTTGAGATAGGAAGACTAAGCCAGCCTGAACTACACAGTGAAACCTTTCCCTGTCTCCAAAAATCAAAATAAATTAAGTTAAACAAGTAAGTGAATAAACTAGACTAGCTTAGACAAAACAGTGGGAGTAAAATCTTTATTAAAAATAATATAATTTATTAGGACAAAGCATACTATGTATTAAATCCAAGGGAGTATATTTTTGGTTTTCAAGCTGGTCTGGTTCTTTAGAACCCAAAACCTCAAAATAAAAATAAAAGAGTAAGAAAGAAAAGCAACCTTGAGTATCAGCAACTATTAGACTATAAAACTTGTATCTTAAAAAATACTAATTCCTAGAAAACTGCTTCTCCAACTAGTCAATAACATTTGCTCCCACAGTCTTTATTTTATTGCCCTAGCCTCTGAAGACAGTAAACAAAACAAGCAAAACGCCTTGCTCTTGTGTGTCCCACACTCTCTCTGTGTATGCATTAGGGAACAGAGAGGCATTAATTCAAAGAGGCCAGGAAGGAAAGTAGACATGGTGTAATAAATACATTACATGTGTGTCACTCACTGATAAATGACGTTGAGCAAAGTAAAAGCAGTGCCCTGTGAACAGAAGCTACTGGCAAGTATAGTTGAAAAGCCTTCCTTCAAGTGACATTTCAGCATACAGGAATTTCTCTCTGAAGCAAAAAGAAACAGCACATGGAGGGAAGTCATGAGAGAAAAGATCCCAGAGGAAAACAGGACTGAGAGGTGACAGAACTCTGTCATGAAGAACCTCAAGGATTTCCCTGAGAAAATAGAATAAGCAGAGTGGCCATTTATATTGAAACCAAGGTGAAAAGAAGGGACAAAAGCTTAAAAAAAGGTCAAGGAAATGTCCTGAGTTGGATACATACATCACTGGGAATGTATAAAAATATAAAACTCCACAGAATTCAAATGAGATCAATGTAGTGGTTTGAATGAGAATGCCCAGTTCCTGGTAGACAGACTATTTGGGAAGGACTAGGAGTGGACTTTGAGCTTACAAAAACCAACAGGCCCAGTCTGTTTCTGTCTCTCTCTGCCTCCTGCTTGTAAATCAGAAGTAAGCTCTCAGCTACTGCTTCAGCACTGTGACTACCTGCCTGCTGCCATATTTCCTACCATGATAGCCATGGGCTCAACTTCTGCAACTGCAAACAAGACCCCTACACTAAATGCTTTCTTTTGTAAGTTGCCTTTGTCATGGTTCCTTTTCACAGCACAGAAAGTAACTAAGACAATCACTGAGAAAGTTCTGACAGACAGGAAACACGTGTGGGACAGGCAGCTGTCTTCAACCCAAGGTAACTTGTACATTTGGGTTAAGGCTTCTCAAGTGGCTTTGACATAGTTCAACATCTGGAAAAAGCTCACAAGCTATCAAGATAAACTTTAGGCTAAACTACATCATTTTAACCTAACTAAATTTAACAGTTTAGAAAAAAACAAGCTACACCTTTTATAACATTCCATGGAGATTTTTTACAAGAAACAAATACCTATCATATATTAGACCATTTACTCCAAATTCCTTCAGTTTCCTTCTGTTTTCAGGATCATTGGTATCATCACCCCAGCAGAAAATGACCAATCCCTTAGCTTTTGCCTCTTGGATATAAGATGGGTTTCTAAGCAGATCTTCAGTATGGGCATTAATCCCCTGAAGGAAAAAAAATTCATTGTTTACAAAAAAAGAAATGTCATTATAAATACTAAACTATCAGACTCAAGTGCTCTTTAGAGGAGATGAAACAGGGGGAAATGGGCAGATATTTTTCTTATAATTTCCCTTATTTAATGGATTATATACATGTGTGCATGTAAACACAACATATTATTAATACCTATATGTAATTTATAAGCACACTGAATGTGTAGTCATTGTCAGTTCTCTACTTGACATTAGTTAAACCAATAATCAGCTGTTAGAATAGGAAACATTATTTAAGCTGGGTGTTTGTGGCGCACGCCTTTAATCCCAGAACTTGGGAGGCAGAGGCAGGTGGAGGAGCTCTGTGAGTTTGAGGCCAGCCTGGTCTACAAGAGCTAGTTCCAGGACAGGCTCCAAAGCCACAGAGAAACCCTGTCTCAAAAAACCAAACCAAACCAAAACAAAACAAACAAAAAAACAAAAACAAAAACAAACAAAAAACATTATTTAATACTATATAAAAAAGAGAGAAAACGTTTGTAGAAGCAACATTTAATGTACTTAGCAGGCTGAGTTTATATATTTATCATTGTATGTGTGTGCATGTGCTTGTGCTTAACAGTAACAATAGAGTTAATTATTTTTAAAGAAGAAAACTGGAACATAACTCACCAAAATATTTTCAAACTGTGCAAAGCTCATAGCAATGGGTGTTGTCCTAGATCTGAGGTCCATGAGTTCAGGGTAAATATCAGATTTTCCTTGGGTCAAAAATAATATGGGATATTTATTTTGCTTTTGCCGAACCCTAAAGAGACAGGATAAAGAAAAAAAAAATGGTAGAAAGATAATAATGTTACTTTGAAACTTTAGAAACTACTAAAAAGAAAACAAGACAGAAAGAAACAAAGATATGCATTATGGCTCTTGCCCACAATCCCAGTTCCAGGAGGTTGAGGCTGGAGGATCACTGCAAACTCAAGGCTAGCCTGGGCTACAACAGTGAATTCTGGTCTACAGATTGAAAACTCTCAAAAGCAGAACAAACAAAAAGAACAATCCTATTACTCAGACACAATCATGTCAAACATAAAGATTTAAAGCCTTTATACACAAGCGTACAATAATCTTAGAACTGTAAAATGGGAAACCGCAGGAGGGTTTACAGCTTGTATGGAGGACAAAATGCCAGGCGTGGGGATACAGGACCCAGTACAGTACAGACAAAGGGGTCACGGTGAAGAGCACTTGGGAAAAAAGCGCTCTTTTTCAGGAAGGAAAGAAATGGACAACTGGCTGAGGACAAACCAATACTGCCTCCCAAAACCTAGCTATAATCAAAGGGTGCAGAAACAAACAAAAGAACCTGAATATTACTCACATTGTACAAATATCTGCATCAAACGAAGAAAATATTATTCTCCTCTTCCCAGAATTTTCTAAAACAGTTTTTAAAATTATATCCAAAAACAGATTCATGTCAAAATATGATGATAAGTTGCCATCCCATACTCCATCCTATATAGAAAGAAGGAAATGCGAGGCCATGATACATGCTGGAGCCGCAGTGTTACACAAATGCCAAGAACAATCAGCCCAATATTTATAAATGTAGGTATGTGTTTTTCAAAGGTATATAGGATATTACAGGATACAGAGAATAAACAGATTATTAAGTTAAAGCAAATAATCATATCCATCTTTACAGTTGCCCCCCTCTTGGGAAGCAGGAGATAACTTATTTTAACACGTATCTCATGTACAGCATGACGCACAGCCTTCAGTTGTTGATGGATCTCTATCATTAGCACATCTGTTATTTTGTGTTCTTTGACCTCTGATTTGTTTATTCCCTCAATGCAATTAGTAACTAGTTCTGGTCTCTATATTTAAAATAAAATCAGATTATTTATCTAAGTAAAACCATGCAATATTTTCCTGTGGCTACCTTACTTCTATTTAGCAAATAATTTCTCCAAGGCCTATTTAATGTGGCAAACAGCAAGATCTCATTTTTTTTCTTCCTATAGACTAAATGTATGGCTATTTCTCTGCCTGTTTGTCCAGTAATGGGCACGTAGGCTGTTCCCCCACCCCCTTTTTGCCTATTGTGAAGAAGTAGGCAATAATTACCTTTACAGGGTCGTGGTCCTTTTTGGTAGATACCCATTGTGGAGATTTTTTTAAAAAATGGCCCCCTTAGGGAGTGGCGTTATTATAAAGTATGGCTTTGCTGGAGTGGGTATGGCCTTGCTGGAGGAAATGTGTTACTGTGGGGCTGAGCTCTGAGGTCTCCTATGTTCAAGCTACACTCAGTGTGACACTATAGTTGCTTCTGCTACCTGCAGATCAAGACATATCAACTCTATGCTCCCTCTCCAACACCATGCCATCTGCATGATGATAATGAACTAAATTGTAAGCCAGCTCCAGTGAAATGTTTTTCCTTTGTAAGAGTTGTTGTAGTCACATCTCTTCACAGCAATAGAACCCCAAGACAACCAGGAAGAGGGATAGGAGATAGCTAGGTTATATGGCAGATTTCTCTTTCTAATTTATTTAGAAACCTGCTTTCCATAATAGCTGTACCCTTTATATTCCTGTCCAACCATGCTCAGGAGGTCCATTTTAACCACATGGTGGCTAGTATTTGGTTTCTTTTAACTTTTTTGGCAACCATATTAAAGACATATGGTGTGATACCTGCTCGTGGAACTAACATTTATTTCACAGATGAGGAAACCGAAGGCCAGGAAGGACTGACTGTCAAAGGAGACATGATTATCTAGTGATAGCACAGCAAATAATTCAGGTACTGAGACAACAAGGATCAATTAAACAACCAAAGGCTATGGTTTTAAATGTAACAAAATAAAATACATTTCGGGAAACCTCCAATTTACTATGACTTAACTATTTTGACATAATCTTCACAAACCATACGATGTATCAATCATTATTATTACAAAATATCAAAATTCTTAAATATTAAGTCAAAATAATTCTCAAAGCCTCAAAAAACAAACAAAAAACTACATATTAAGAAAATCTTGGTCACAAATTTGCCGTCTGAACCAGGACTGCCTTAGCCTGATATAAAGGCAGTTATGAATTTTTCTAAATGAAACAAATCTAGGCTTTTGGTCCAAATGCACAATACATCAGGACTCCACATTCCAGGCAACCTTTCACCATACATACCTTCCTCTAGTCCAAAATGCATTCAATAATCCTTTCTTTCAAAGCTTTATTTTTTAAGTTATGGGTTTATGTGTGGGTATATGCACATCATAGCAGGTGCCTGGGCCAGAAACATTGGTTCCTTGTAGACTTTGGGTTAAGGACAATTTAAGGACCTGATGCTTAACTGAACTTGTATCCTCTGCAAGAGCAGTAAATGACTTCTACTCTCAATAGTTAATTAATCATTGTTTTCCTCAAATAGGAAAATAAAATCTAAGGAAAAAGGACTTTATTTTGTCCTTATTCTGCTTATGTCTCAGTACTCAGAAAATGCCTGACCTTTACTAACTTCTCAGTAAATATTTGTGGATAATGAATAATTAAACCTGGGAATGATTTAAAACATATTTACAAAAATTTCTTCTCCTGTGGTAATATTTAACTAACAAATGCTCTTAGAAAATTATTAAAATATTTTTAGAAGTAGATTATAAAGAAATAATTAGTGAGAGCTTTGACTATTTTTTAACGTACCAAAGCTATTTACATTAATGTATACACAAGCCACAAGTATACCAAAACTTTTACAATATACACTAAGCAATTAAAAAGCATTCAAATACTAGTATAAGTGTAAAGTATGCTTTATTAAAAGTCTTGGTGCAGCAGGTAAAGGTGTTTGCTACATAAGCCTGACAACCTGAGTTTGATCCCAAGTCTGTGGTAGAAGGAGAGAACAGAGTCCTAAAAGTTGTCCTCTGACCTTCATGGGTACCATGGCACCCTTACACATATTCACAAAAATACACACAAATTTCTTTGTCTTCAATTCTAAAAGGTTCAGCAAACAATGTGCTTCAAAGAAAGAAACACAAGACTTCAGTTTTATTCAGTGTCATTAAAATCAAAAAGAATTAACAAAAAAATTACTTACCCTGTGTTGGCAAATCCATTTTATTTCTATATTAAATCCTACATCTTCTGGCAATGATTCTAAAACCTACAGTGTTGTGTGTTGATGATGAATTGTGTTGGTTTTGGCAAGATGGTTGGCAAAATAAGGGGGGAGGGAAACAGAATTATTACAAAAATCAGTAAGATTCATTACCAATATGCTTTGTTATCATTATAATTCATTATCTATTCTAATACTGAACTAAAAACACAGTAGATTTTTATGTTAAATAAGAAAAAAATTTCAAAAAGCAGTAGGCTTAAGTAATATCTTTGATAACTCAATTTTCATCATAAAAATAGACCCTTAAGCCAGGCAGTGGTGGTGCACACCTTTAATCCTAGCACCTGGGAGGCAGAGGCAGGCAGATCTCTGTGAGTCTGAGGCCAGCCTGGTCTTCAAGAGCTAGTTCCAGGACAAGCTTCAAAGCTACAGTGAAACCCTATCTTGAGAAGGAAAAAAAAAAATAGACCGTTAACTGTTGGGGAATATTATTTTCAAATGTGTGACTTTTGTTTACGTTGCATTTGTTTAACTCTGTGAAGCTGTGTTACTGCGCCTGTCTAAAACACCCAATGGTCCTAATGATGAATGGCCAATAACAAGGCAGGAGCAAGGACAGGTGGGGCTAGCAGGCAGAGAGTATAAACAGAAGGAGAAATCTAGGAGAGAGAAAGAGGAACAATAAGAGAACAAGGAAAGGAGGAAACTAAGGGCTAGCCACCCAGCAACTCATGGAGCATGAAGGAAAATAAGACATACAGAAGTGAAAAAGATAAAAGCCCAGAGGCAAAGGTAGATGGGATAATTTAAGAAAAGCTGGCTAGAAACAAGCCACACCAAGGCCAAGCCTTCATAACTAAGAATAAGACTCCATGTGTGATTTATTTGGGAGCTGGATGGTGGGCCCCTCAAAAAGTCAAAAGAGTAAAATATCCCACAACACTAAACCTAAAATCTTCATCATTCCTTTAAAAAATATCTAAAGTGAGCTACTGGAAGCAAGAATTGAATTGAGGAAGACTTATCACCCTAACTCTAAGCCTAACCCTAACTCAAGTCATGCTTTCTGAATTACATTCAGATAATATACTAAAATAAGATTAAATAAAATCCTTTAATTCCAGCACTTGGGAGGCAGAGGCTGGCGGATCTCTGTGAGTTCGAGACCAGCCTGGTCTACAAGAGCTAGTTCCTAGTTCCAGGATAGGCTCTAAAGTTTCAGAGAAACCCTGTCTCGAAAAACAAACAAACAAACAAAAAAACAAAAAACGAGATTAAATAAGTCATCATTTTTAACTTTTTAAAAGGTGTCATTGTTCAACAAATACCATGTTAATTGATAATCCCCCCAAAATACTATGCCATTGAGGTCCATAAATCAAAAAGGCACACACACATACATAATAATCATAATCATAAGCAAGCTGTTTATTCTTTCTAAAGAAATGATCTGGACACATGGCAATCTGATGATTTAGGGAGCTGTAATTGGAAATCAATTAAAAATATGATAGGAGTGCTTGATTGAAAGAGGTCCTAAGCAAACTCCTACCAATACCACCAAAGCAAAAAACAAAAATTCAAGCAATTACCAGCATGAACAGAAGCATAGTTACTAGACCAAACAACTGACTTGAAAGAGGGGTTCATTATGAAAGTACTTTCCTGAGGCTGTAAATTGTCTCGTTTTTAAAATATTATTATTACTATTATTTTAAAGACAGGGTCTCAGCATGTAGCACCTGTCCTGGAACTGACTGCACATCAGGCTGGCCTCACAGAGAGCTGCCTGTTTTTGCCTCCCAGAGTACAAGACGAAAGGTATGTACCACTATGCCTGGCCAATTTTTAAAATCTTAATACTAGTTTTTGCATTTTCATAGTGTATTTCTGAAATCTTTTTTTAAACAAAGAAGGATCTTATGTTCTCTCCAGACTGTAAATTTTAAGTACTACAAAAAGGCCTCTTCCACCATCACATCTTCCTTCCCCCTCTTTTCTTCCCCTTTGAGCCCTCTCCTTTCCTTCATACAGAAACATGCAAACTTGCTATTGATACCAAATTAGCCCAATGAGGGAGGTCTTACTCAACTAAAAGTTAAGCAATTCTTTAAAACCAGCTGAGCCTCAGAGGTGATAGTCAGCACCTGCAATCCCAGCACTTGGGGCAGGCAGAAAACCAGGAGTTCAAAAAGTCTAGGCCAGCATGAGTTATGTGATATCATGCCTCAAACCTCTCACAACACCCATGATAATAAACTGATAGAGCCTTTTTAGTGCCCATTTAAGAGAGTAAAACAAACCATTATGCAATCAGGTATCAATGAGATAGCTATGTCCAGGTACCTCAAGGAACTTACCATCTTAAGAGAAGGAAATGGCTGATTTTCAGAAAGGAAATTTTCTTCCTCAACCAGACTTTCTGAAATTTCAAATTATAAAAGTGTGGTAAATAAAATTCACTAGAGCAGATCTACCAAACCCTAACAGAACCCCGGCACTGAAGCAATTACCAGATTTTAGGCTTAGTATTTCTTAAGGCCCTTGCACATACTACTTTTAGCCATTAAGAAGAACCCCATTTTCTAAATGAGCATCTAGCAACAAGACTAGTTCATAATACTTCATGTAAACATCATCCTTTGTGGCCCCAACAAGTGATTTGTTTTTAATAAAAACTGTTAAGATGACTTTCTAAATAGTAGTGAGAAGCAGTAATTTCTCTCAGTGAAATTCGTAGTTGTATCAAAACCAGTTCACTAATTAGATTTAGAAAATCTAAGGGTTGGACCATAGCTAGGATGGTAAAGAGTTTACCTAGCATGGATGAAGCCCTGGGCTCCAGTCTCAAGACCAAATAAAAGTAAGCATGGCATATGCCTGTAATCCTAGCACTCGGAAAGTAGAAGCAAGAGTGTAAGTTTAAAGTTATCCTTGAGCAGATAGTAAACTTAAGGCTAGGTAAAGCTACATGAAACTGCCTTTTAAAAAAAAAAAAAAACAGGAAAATCTATGGTTACTTTTGTTATCATAATCTTCTAATCCAAAATGGATTACATTTTTAAGAATCATAGAATTTTCTCCTAAAAGGAAAAATATCAATCCACGTACATCATAAATTTAGGTAAAAAATTTGCAATTGAATAATTAAAAGTAAAATTTTTGTGTACTGTCATAAAATATGTCTATGAAGTCATTATTTTGAGATCATCTTGGGTCTAAAGTAAATAAGCTTTCACAAAGGCAGTCACGTGAGTGCTGGCCCTTTGCAGAAGACTGTGAAAGTCAGTCTCTGGACTATGAAACCACTGTCCTGCCTTTGAGAGACAGCATAGTCTTGCTAAAGAAAGGGAGCACAAAGCAATAGGTTTCAAGAGTCTCAATGAATTACTGAGCTCCGTTGAGAAAGGAATGTAAAGTAGTCCTCCACAGCAACGCTGAGGCCAGACACTGTGAGGACACTGGGGCACAAAGTAGTGAAGTAAAGTGACCTGTTCACAGTCACAGCTAGAGGTGATAAGGCTGATCAAACTCCTGGCACTGGACTCTGTACCTGAGAGGTACCCTTCTCTGTAATAGTTAAGAAGGTTTGGAAAGAACTGACATAAAACTAAGGGAAGCCTACTATGCACATAACACTCATCTGAAAAATCAATATAAGAGCCACACATTTATGAAATTGTATTCAGACAGACCAATACTATAGCCATTAAGATGACCAAGGATACATTAAAATAAATGGGGAATATCCATCCTATCAATGCCAATCATAAACACAAAGCAGTGATTCCAAACTGGTACATACGTTTCCGATCTTTGGCTTTTAGTGCAGTCACATGAGAAAGCTAGAAAACAAACAAACAAAATACAATTAGAAAAAATCCATAGTTTATGAAGGTAACTAGTAATTAAAGGTAATTAAAAGTAACTAGAAAAGCTAGCAAGCTAGAAGAGATAAAATGTGCAATTACCAGTTTAATAATAAGCATTAAGCATTATGGTACTTTCTATATAAAATCATTACCAAATGCTTATGGGGTAAAATAATTTAAAAAAAAAAGACCCTAAGTTACCAGGCAGTGGTGGCACACACCTTTGATCCCTCAAAGGCAGAGGCAGGGGGATATCTGTGAGTTTGAGGCCAGCATGGTCTACAGAGTGAGTTCTAGGACAGCCAGAGATACACACAGAGAAACACTGTCTTTTTTTTTTTTTTTTTTCCGAGTAAGAATCTGTTAACAGTTTTATTTTTTTTATGTTAAATACCATGGGACAGGATTGTAAGGATGAAAAACTCAGTCAACAAACTGCCTCACAAGGGGTAAGAAAAATTCTGCCATGATATTAGCAAAGGTAAAGGAGAAAATTTACACAGTAAGAGGCACCATTTCCCCACAGAAAACCTCTTGGCATTTCCTGAATGAGTGAGATTAGCAATCTAAATAAATCATATTTCAAGAGGTAACAGCAACAGATAAAATTTAAAGGGATTATTAAAATAACATTTACAAGACTGAACAATTCTTGAAAAAAAAAAAAAAAAAACAAACCAAAACAGAAACTCTTAAGTTAGGAAACTATTTGTACTTAGTTATTAACTTAAGTATCTAACAGGGATGAGATACAGAATCATGCAAAGTAACACAGCAAAACAAAATATACTAAGATCTGAATTATGAATAAAACTATCACATAAAAGTCCCATTGCAAAACATGATGGTTCTCTAAAGAGCTTCTACAGACAGAAGCAACCTAAGACTGAACATACACTCCACAGCTGAGACTTACAGGCTAATTCCTTTAAGAATGGAACCCATGATACCAGCAAAAAAAATTAGAGATGAGAATAAACGCATCCCTTAATTAGACCAGAAACTAAAATATACTTCATGTATGTTGAATGCATAGTTATTCTTAAGTGCAGAGAGTATTACTAAACCAGACAAATGCAAATCATACTAAAGCTGAAGGAAAATCCATATTTTTGTGTCACTGTTAATACCTTCAATAACTGGAGCTGGTCAAATGTTAATTCTTTTACTGGAATTTCAAACAATTCAACTCGATCAGCTTCAAATTTCTATTAGAAAAGAGAGAGGGAAACATTAATCTGTTTTACTATTTCTGAATGTTTTACTACATACACCCATAACCTCAATTTACTGAAGATGAGATAGCTCCTAGGTAGCCATCATGAACCCATCTTGACCCCATGCTGTAGTATTACGCCAAAAGGACCTAATACTACAGGAGCTCTTGTCTGGCTCCCTGTGCTGTAGGCATAGAAGAGCCTACAGCCTTGCACATGCTAGACAAAACCTCTTCTCTCTGAGCTACACCCCAGTCCCTGGCTTTTGTTTTTAATGCAGGCATCCAGTATCTGGAAGAAAAAGACATCTGGAAGGGATGGAAGCATTGGTGTCAGGCATCATTTCCACTGCCTCCTTCATGCAGTGTTCATTTGACATTTATCCATGCTACATGCCTAGGAAATCAACATGCAAATATATAAGCGAATTAATTATTTTTTCTAAGCTTTTCAAATACCTAACGACTAAAAGTAGCAGCCACACAAAGAAATTTCCATGAATATGTGTCTGATTATCTATAAGCAATATTTAGGAACTACTATCAAGCATGTATTCTTCAGAGGCAAATCTAAATTATAAAGCCATATCAAATGTTATGCTGTAGGAAGTACCACTCTCTTAAGGAAATGAGTTAAGGTACCACCATTAAATTAACTCAATATTAAAAGCCACTGCACAAATATATTCACTCATGAACATTGGTACAAACCTGTATATGCACAAATTTTTTCTGGAAGGACACACAAGAAACTATTAAGAGTAAGGGAATGAGATCAAGGGAGGGGGAGGGGGCTTTGTCATTCATTTCACTCTTTGAACTACTGCATTTTTTAATGGACATGGAGAAACTGTTTTTACACAAAACTGCTAACTTAAAAAATAAAACTCGCTGGACAGTGGTGGTACACACCTTTAATCCCAACACTTGGAAGGTACAGGCAGGTGGATCTTTGTAAGTTTGAGGCCAGCCTGGTTTACAAGGCAAGTTCCAGAACAGTGAGGGCTAAATACACAGAGAAACCCTGTCTCAAAAAACTAAAAAACAAACAAACAAAATCCTAAAAAAGGAATAAAAATAAAACTCAAGGTAAAAATATACAATTCATTACTTTCATTCCCTCATTAACTCATTCAGATTCAACTTCATAGCAAGATAGTCTGTTGACAATAAGAGATCAGTAAGACTCTTCAACAAACTATTTTAGAAATAGTACTCTCTTGTAGCAAAAACCACCTTCACTATTGGTCCTTAGTATTCTGCTTCCGTCATCAATAGTGTAGATGAATCCTTTTTACCCTCCTGACATATTTCACAAAGACAGAGGGTCCTTATCTAGGTCTGTGCTTAGAATCCATCTGCGCAGCACGCAGAGCCAGCTATCCTGTCAGATTCTGTCCAACACTTGGGTCAGCTACAGCGCTCTACATAGCAGCAAACTGACCTTGACTTTAAACCAGCTCACATAAAAATGATACTCAACCATTATTTTAAAAGTGCAGGAAGTTTATCTGTATGCTCTAGGCCAGAATACAGAATACTGACAATTATGTTCTTACAGTAATAATGATAAATCTTAGGATTCTACATGTACTTTTACGCCTCCCTTTGGACTCTTCCCTGTATCACGCCTTCCTCTCCATTCTTTCTGCTTCTGCTGCACCTGTCTCACTGCTCAGTAGCCGTCAAATTTCTCTATCAGTCGCCAAGACATGGACTGGTGTTGAAGTTTAACTCTCAACATCTCTTTTTTCAGCCACAGGCTTTCCTTTCTTCCTAACTCTCCCATCTAGCCTGCCTGGACTGAGGCCTTCTACATACTAACTCCACACCACTCCACTGTGGTACCTTATAGCTTTGGCTAAACTGTGCCAGCTGACTGATTTAAGATATGAAGCAAAAACACGTGGGGTCCTGAGAAAAAATTTCTTCTGTTCTCCCTGTATGATCCAGGCCAGAATACATAACACTGACAAAATGAAGAAAATACCTGGCACGTCCCTTCATCAGCAATATCAAAAGGCAAATTTACCAACACTGATGCCTGAATTATGGAAATCATTATTCCCATCAAACCTACATCTTAATATTATAAGGGCTTAAGAATTGGCAGTATTTCACTAAGAAAATGAATTTACTAATTCTAACAAAAAAATAAACATGTAACAAAATTTCTTTTTTTAAACATTTTATGACACTAAGTAGGAAATTCAGAAATTTCAACATACCTTTTTCATAGTCAAACAGCAGGTGAGATCATGATATACCACAGGCACAAAGTCCTTTGAAAGGTGAACATCAAATTCTACAAATGCTGCACCCTGACAAAAGAAAAGGAAGCAAGTGTTTGAAACAAAATACTGGTAGACAACACATTTCTCAACACAGATCAAAATTTTTTGTTTAGAGTAAAATTATAATTTTGCACATAAAACCATAAAATCTCTTCAATATCTCACTTCAAACTTCTCCAAAATAGTTAGTCTCCTACAATTGTTCCTTTTGCAAAAAAAAAAAAAAAGTGTGTGCTGGGGTATCCTGATGCATTTGCAAACACACAGCACTTCAGAAGCAGCAAGACAGCCTTCATAATATTGCCTATGTCATTGCTATAAGCAGAAATGGAACTGAACCGGAGCACTCTGTAAACTAAACGGTTGAACCTCAGGGAGAGGTAAGGAAGAGAACACTGCAGAACCTCTTCACTCTGCTCTGGGATTCACATGAGCAGTACAGTTAGCTCACAAGGTTTTCTTAGAAAATGGACATTGGCTGGAGAGGTGGAGCAGCAGTTAAGCAGAAGATCCAGGTTCAGCTCCCTAGCTCACCTATCTATCGGGTCACTTACAACTACTGTAACTACAGTTCCAGGAGAGCTGATGCTCTTTTCTGGCCTTTGCCGGCACTGGTATGCATATGGTGCACATACACACACTCAGACCCACAAATGTGCGTGCAAACTACACTTTTTAAAAAAGGAAAATGGACAACTGGATCAAAGAAGAAGCTACAACTGCTGTTCAGTACTCAGAGAATGAATGACAAGAATGATATACATGTAAAGGTCGAGACAGAAACCTAAATTGATGAAAAAGAGGACAGGAATTGTAGTTAAGAAAATTAATTTTAGCTATGCATAACGACATATCTTTAATCAGAGGCAGAGGCATGCATAGGTCTGAGTTAGAGGCCAACCTGGACTATAGAGTGAATTACAGGCCAACCTGGGCTACATAGTGAGGCCCTGTATCAAGACAAAGAAGAAAACAAAGGCTAAAAACATAAATTGAGATACAAATGTGTACATTCACTGAAAAAAGCCAGTCAGGCTCAAAGGAAACAAAGCCTATGAATTATATAATATTGTTGTGACCACAGAAAAGTCATACATAAAAGAAATGGGGATGGTCCCATTTCTAGCACTGCATTACAGGCACTGAGGGTCCAACTTGTGAATACACAAGAAGTGAAGGAGCTCAGAGCTGATTGTGATATCTACCTTCCTGCTGCCTTAACACACACACACACACACACACAAACAAACGTATATGGGGCCAGTCGGTGATGGTGCACACCTTTAATCTCAGAATTTGGAAGGCAAAGGCAGGAAGATCTGTGAGTTCAAGGCCAGTCTAGTCTACAAAGCATGTTCCAGAACAGCCAGGGGCTGTTAAACAGGGGAACCCTGTCTTTAAAAAGACAGAGGGAGAAGACAAAGGGGGAGAGGGAGGGAGGGGAGAGGGAGAGAGGGAGAGAGGGAGAGAGGGAGAGAGGGAGAGAGGGAGAGAGAGAGAGAGAGAGAGAGAGAGAGAGAGAGAGAGGAGGAAGAAGGAAGAAGGAGGAAAAGAAGAGGAGGAAGGAGGAAGAAAGAAGAGGGAGGAGGGGGAGGAGAGGGGAGGAGGACGGGAAGAAGTACGTGGGTGTTGTCTGCATGTATGTTTGTGTTCCATTTGCTTGCCTGGTCCCAGAGGCCCAAGAGGGTATTTCATATTTTGAAACTGGATGTGAGTCACTGTGTGGGTGCTGGGAACTGAACCCAGGTCCTCTGAAAGAGCAGCCAGCCACTGAACCATCTCTCTAGCACCCTTCCTGATGATTTCCAAAGCAGGAAACAGTTTTATGGCTTTAAATAAAATACCACACGGTTTCTGCAAGAGCACAAACTACACCATTTCCTCAGAGTTCTACTACTTGCCATCATATCTTCCTACTTAAAATGTTTTATTTTATATAATCATCCATTTAAAAGAAAACTTTACTAAGAGGCAAATGATGCTTAGTTAGCAACAATGATCTAAAACTAGTTCCAAATTATGAACTATGGTCCAGTATTATATTAAATTAGTATATCTTTCAACTAAAAGGAAAAATTCCATACTAATTTTTTTGAGACAGGACCACACTGTGTAGCCCTGTCTGGCCATGAATTTACAGAAATCCACTTTCCTTGATTTCCAAGTACTGGGATTAAAGGTGTGTGCCACCATGCCTGGCTCTCCAAATACTTTTAAATACTAAAATAAATCCCAGCACTCGGGAGGCAGAGGCAGGTGGATCTCTGTGAGTTCGAGGCCAGCCTGGTCTACAAGAGCTAGTTCCAGGACAGGCTCCAAAGCCACAGAGAAACCCTGTCTCGAAAAATCCAAAAAAAAATACTAAAATAATTACTATAACCAATTTAAGATGCCATAAATGATAAGATGTCATATACTACTTGGAAAAAGAGAGAAAATGTTGCTAATTAAACCATGAATCAAGCTATTCTGATTTCAGAGAGGTAAAATATGAACAGATATTAATATTAATTCATTAAATAATAATTAATATTAAATAATCCACAGTGGATTATGTTTATGAATTTGGGTCCAAAGGCACTGGCTTACAATTCCAGCATAAGCAAGATGAACTTAATATAGTCCAATGATCTAGGACTTGCCCAAGATCTTAGATTCAATCTGTTGTACGGGGAAAAAAATAATTCAACTTTCTTTCTTTTTGGTTTTTTTGAGACAGGTTCATCTAGCCTAAGCTAGCCTCAAATACATAGTAATCTTCCTGTCTCCACCATGCAATTCTTTTTTTTTGGGGGGGGGGGCAGTATCTTTCTATTTAGCTCTGGCTGTCCTGGAACTCTCCAATTCAAAGAGATCTCCTATTTGCCTCCCATGTGCTGGATTAAAGACAAGCACCACTATGCCTGGCTTAAGCTACTTTATAAGGAACATGGCAGCCACTGTGAAAAACTATGGAAAGGAAAAGGATGAGGATGCCCTCTCATCCCACACACCAGTTAAGTCTAGAGTCTGAGCCTCTTGGTCAGGTGAAGTAAGCAAAATAAACTGATACTTTGTGACTGGATAAAAAGAAATTTAACATAATCAAGTTTATTTTTCTTTTAAGAGTATAGAATAACATTTCATTCGATATGGTATTTTAGACATGTATTGATACATTTTTAAAAGTGTTATATAAAGACAGCCAGAAGATAGTTCAATGGGTAGGAACACTTGGCAACAAGCCTGATACCTAAATCTAATCTCTGGGACTCACATGGTAGGAAGAGGTTGCTGAGACAAAATTCCTACAAGTTGTCCTCTGATTTCCCAATGTATACCATGACATATAGACACGTGCAAGCATCCTACCCCCAATAAATAATAAAATTCAATGAAGTGTTATATAAAATCATTACCTTCTGTAAGCATTATTTCTAAACTAAAACCAGCCATTAAATTTTTATCTCAAAAACAGTTGGGAAGGGTGCATGGTGGCTCATACGCATAATGGCAATACTTGAAAAACAAAAGCAGGAACCCACCAAAGTTCAAGGCCAGCTTGGCTGGGCTAAATCAGACAATTTAGGCCAGTTTCTCTATTTTTCAGACAGAAAGAGCCTAGCCCCCCCCCCCCAAAAAAAAATGTGTGGAGGGTTTGGAGAAAGCGGTTAAAAGTTTTTATTCACTTGTTGCTATTTCAAAAGATGTGGGTTCAGTTCCAGCAGCCACAGGACAGCTCCGAAAGGTTTGTAACTCCAGCTATAGGGGATCTGACACCTCCTTCTGGCCTCCGAGAAAACAAGGAACACATGCAGTATACTTACATCACATTCAGGCAAAACACTCATACACACAACATGTCTTTTAAAAGGTTGGTTATTATTCTGTTATTTACATGTGAATCCTCACCATAAACCTAAGCATATACACCAAGAGATATTTTATCTTCACTCAGAAACATTTTCAGAACAAGGAATAGTTTTCTTTCTATCAGTTAGTACAATCTGGAAGAGTTCTCTGTCTCTATTTCAACAATCTAAAGTTACTTAAAGAAATGGTAAACGGTAGAGGACACACCTTTAATCCCAGCACTCGGGAGGCAGAGGTAGGCGGATCTCTGTGAGTTCAAGGCCAGCCTCATCTACAAGAACTAGTTCCAAGACAGAGAAACAGTCGAGGGGGGGGGAGGTGCTTACATGACTGGCAGCATTTCTTAAAGAAGCGATAGTATTTTCCTGTACTTTAGCCAGCCTGAAATAGAGAAGAAAAAGTAGTCATAAGTACTAAAGAAAAGAAACACTGCAGTAAGCATCTTCAACAGTAAAAACAGGACTTACTTTTACACAGAGGCTAATTTTGTTATACTCAAAATATGATAGGGAACAAACTTGAATGATATGTGCGCTTACTTCATTCATAAATACAAGTTATAACTATTACTTATAATGATAG
Source organism: Arvicola amphibius (assembly GCF_903992535.2). Lineage (NCBI taxonomy): Eukaryota > Metazoa > Chordata > Mammalia > Rodentia > Cricetidae > Arvicola > Arvicola amphibius. Next base: position 43,240,069 of record NC_052051.1, on the reverse strand, counting down.
ATGTATTCCACATCACAACACATACCTTCCCTGTACTTGGATTTTTTTCTTGGAGACAATTGAGTGCCTGATTAAGGAAAGCAATCCTTTTCAAGGGCATGAAGAAACTAAGACAGAAGAAATTTACTACTTGCAATAAAGCCTCGAAATGTCTTCATACTGGAAAGATATGGGGAACTGGGAATGACTGACACCAAGAGAAGACTTAAGAAGAAGAAGGAACGATGCTAGAGGGACAGCTCAATGGGAAAAGGTGCTTGCTACTCAAGATAAGGGCTTGAGTTCAGATTGCAGCACCCATGATGTCCACAACCATGCTTAAAAAAAAAAAAAAAAAAAAAAAAAAAAAAAAAAAAAAAAAAAAAAAAAAAAAAAAAAAAAAAAACAGCAGCCAGGGATGGCTATATATGCTTAAAACCCCAGTGTTGTAGTAGGCAGGCGGAAGAGGTTTGCTGGGGCTTGCTGGCTGCCAGACCAGCTCCACATTCAGTAACCTGGTGTCAAAGGTAGAGAGTGACACCCACAGAGCTTATTAACATGAAAATGTTTCTTCCTTAAATGTAAACTGACTTGGTTTGGAGACCTATTATAATATCATAATGATAACCACAATACCCAAAACAAACTAAAAATCACTCTTTTAAAAACAATGTGGGGACTGGAGAGGTGGTTCAGTGGTTAACAGCATGTGCTATTCTAAAGGATCTAAGTTTGGCTGGAGTTACAAGCTGTAACTCCAGCTATAGATAATCTGACGCCCTCTAAACTCCATGAGTATTGTACACACATGAACACACATGAACACATACACACAAACAAAACACCAAAAAATAACCCTATGTTTTTAAAGATGGGATTAAATTTTATAGAAGAAAGCCTCTGACAATGAAGTACGCCACTGAAAGATTTGTAAAGCTGGAAGGAAACAACTTTATTAGGCTGGCATTTGCATCTGATAAAGTCTAGACTGAACTTACTTATATACTTCCTTAGAGCTATGGCTATGTAGGTAAGAAAGAAGCACTCACTACAGGTAACTTTAACCAAACCCTTCTACAGGTGAAGAAATTAAGAGCCATAGAGAACAGCTTGCAAGAACAACAATCAAAAGATAAAAAGGAGACCAAAAAAGCTTTCTTCATAAAAATCTCCCACCTGGTTTTCCATTTTTAATGTCTTTTCATTATGCATCCATTATATAAAAAGATTGAAGATTATCTCAGGAGAGACTTGGTTTCTATTAAAATAGTAATCCTTTTCTCTTACCATCACTCTCATTTAATTCTAAGGGTAATGAAAAGGCATTTTCAGATACTCAGCAGGCAAATCTATTAATCTCACCAAGCACGGGCTACTGAATGGTAATCCCATCCAAATATAAAACTTACTGGGCAGTTGTTGTTGAGTTCCCTGCACCACGATGTCCAACATCCAGTGGTATTCTGGGCTTCCAATATTTGGAAAATGAAGACTGCATAGAACAACTGTATCCTGGTAATGGCTTGATGATGATAAAATCAACTTCCGGGGGAAAAGGGGGAGAGTGTATGATTAAAAAGACCACTATGAGCTAAGCGACATTTGAATAGAACCAGCTTTGTTAATCTTTATCAAACAAGAAAAGATCAAGGCAAAACTAATGCAGAAAATTCAGTAAGAATGCTTCTTAAAGTGTTATTATCCTATTAATAATGAAAGCAAATTGTTTATTTTGTCTTCATCATTTGCAAATACTCAATTTAAACTAGTATAAATTCTAGCACAAGCTTAGGTTAGTTTTAAGGGCCTATCTGCTTCTCCACAACTTACCTCTGACTTTGCCTATAGTTTTTCTGGAAATTCTGCTCATGATGGGGAGAGTAAGGACTCCAGCACTCTTCTCACTCTCAGCAATGGTAGACGACAGCAGGCATGCTGTGCCCACATGACCAGGAAGAGCATCACCCTGAACTACATGCTCACTGAGATCTTCCTAAAAAAAAAAAAAAAGCAGTTCAGAATGTCCTAATTCTTACTTATATTTTAAAAAATTGTGTGTAGGGAGAGAATGAGATTTGACTTGCAAATGTCACTGTGTACACGTAGAGGTGAGAGGACAACTTACCACAAGTTGGGGCCTCTTCCATCATGTGAAAAACTTAAAAAATGTGCTTGTAGAGGTCAGAAGAGGAGTTACAGGAGGAAACGAGCTGTCCACTAGATACTAGGAACAGAGCTCAGTCATCCACAAAAACAGAAAGCGCTCTTAACCACTGAGCTGTTGCAGAACATATGTGAACACTGTAAAGATGTGTCTCTGCCTAAGGCACCTATTGATTGGTTTAATAAAGAGCCGAATGGCCAATAGATAGGAGGGAGAGACTAGGTGGGAATTCCAGGAAGAGAGAGAGCTCTAGAAAGAAGAGAGATGGGGATTTCACCAGCAAGTCATATGTGCCATACTAAAAAGTAACCAAGTCACATAGCAGAACATAGATTTAAAAAAATATGGGTTAATTAGATTGTAAAGCTCACTGGGAAAAAGTCTAAGCTAAGGTCAAGCTTTCATAATAAGTCACCACCTCAAAGATAAATGTACACATGATAGAGTCAAGCATGGTGACACTTATCTGTGACCAGCACTTAGAAGGCCAAGGTGGGGAGTATATTTGTAGTAAAATCTTAAGGTAGGCACTTGAGTAATAAAAAAAAATGTTCAACCAAAACTTCATACTATATTTTTAACAATTCCCATCATGTTAAGTTTAGATCTATAATTTTCACATTAGATCTTATGAGACAGTCAAAAAGATACTCACAAAAGTATCTAAAAATACCACCAAATTGAATAATTCAAAATTTACAAAACTTTTTATGGAACAAGTTTCACTCAGTATGTTTAATTCTATCTTGAATTCTGTTGCTATCAAGAAAATGTAGCTAGGTATTACCAAAAAACAGAAATCAGCAGGGGCAGCAAAGGAGCTAGCGGCTAGGAACCAGTACGTATAATTTACAGGACATTGTATAAGGACTTTAAGGAAGGTATCAAGCAAGTATTACTTGTAGAAAGCAAACAAGCTAACAGTCCTATGTGTTATTAAGTTGGGGCCTCAACATAGCTTTTACAAAACCTGACATAGATGGCTGAGCAGGTAAAAAGCCTGCTTGCCTGGTGTCTTAGTTACTTTTCTACTGTTGTGTGTAGACACCATGACCTAAATAAAGCAACTTGGGGGGGGGGGGGGGAACGACAGTTTATTTTGTCTTACAACTTGTAGTTCACCAACCAGGGAAGTCAAGGCAGGAAACAAGGCAAGAACTTGGAGGCCAAAACTGAAGCAGAGGTCATACAGAAGTATTGCTTAAAAGCTTGCTCCTCACGCCTTTCTCGGTTTGATTTCTTATACCATCCAAGACAACCTGCCCAGGGGTGGCACAGTGGGCTGGACTCCCCACATTTATTGTCAATCAAGAAAATACCCACAAATATGCCTACAAACCAAATCTTATGGAGGCATTTTCTCTAATAGGATACCCTCATCCCAAACATGCCTAGGTTTGTGTCAAGTTAAAAAAAACAACCAGTACATCTGGAACCTGGGTTCAGAATCCAGACCTACATACAGAAGGGACCAAATCTTGCTGGGTGGGGGTAGTGCACACCTTTAATCCCAGAACTTGGGAAGCAGAGGCAGGCGGATCTCTGTGAGTTCAAGAGCTAGTTCCAGGACAGGCTCCATAGCTACTAAGAAACTGTCTCAATAAACCAAATCTCTAGTGTCCTCTGACCTTAACATGAGCATGTGGCATTATGTACATACATACATACAATAAAATTTTTATTAACTTGTTGCTAAACATATTAAATTATAAAATAAATCTACCATCATAGTGACTTGTTACAATAAAAAAATACATTTGAAGCTGAGGATATAGCTCAGTTGAGAATGTCTAGCATGCATGAAGACCTGATCCCATTTGCAGCCCCACAGAAACTGGGCATAGATGCCCATGCCTAAAATCAAGGTCCTTCCGGACAACATACTGAGTTAGAGGTCAACGTGAGAGGGCTATGAAAGGCCTTGTTGGGGAAAAAAATAAAATAAAATAAACTGACTTCCACCCTCTCTACTCAATCCATGGACAGGTCTTTGGAAGTTTTATATTATATTACTTAATAGGCACATACATCTTGTCCCAATTAAAAATAATTCTACTGAAGTTGCTTATTCTGCTCCACTAAGTTTCCTAAGGAGCAAAATCTGACCATATACAAATGGTCATGCCTGAATTCTCTGCCTAGTCCCTCACTGAAACAACTACTCACCTCAAAAAAGTCAAAGATTAGTTCCAGATTATCGGGCTCCATTGTCTGTATGCTGTACTCAGTCCAGCGATCAGGCTGTAAGCCATACCCACACTCTGGCTGTGAGTGCCTGCACTTGAACTCATTGTCACTTATTAAGGATATCTCCAGGCTGTTGGACATTTTGTGAAGAACAGTGGGAGACACCTTATCATCATCATCTTCCTCCAGACCCTCTAGTGTAAGCTTTACCCTATATTGAGAAGAGTGAATAAAACCCGGTAAGAAAAAAAAAAATCACAGAATGTACATAAGTACAGTTATAGTGTTTTTCAAATAGCAAAAATAACAAGAAACAAATCATTTAACTTGTTCAACTACATAGAGTTGTAAGAAAATATTTCAGTTAAAGTCTAAGTAGCAATAAAACCCCTCAAAATGATTTTTATAAAATGATTTCTAATAAAATGAACTAAGTAGCAATAAAACCCCTCAAAATGATTTCTATATAAATAAGAATGGTATAAGATACAGTATTAATTTTCATCTAAATCAGACCCCCAACATTAACTATTTCTTAAATGAAGGACAGGAAAAAAGTCCTAGTAAGCCAACTAAAACCTTAGTCTAGTGAGACAATTCACTCAACTCTGCAGAGTAGTGCATGTTCAAATCCTGTGTACTTGAGCAAGCTGAAGTAGCAGTTTAAGACCACTTTGGATACACAATGATCCCCCCAAAAGAGAGTTTGTTCCCTTCTTTTTAAAACAATCTCTAAAACAAAAACTTAATTATACATAGCAGACTACTTTAAAAAATAGAAGTCAAATCAATAGACAAGGCACACATATCAAATTCTCTCTAATCACAACAGGTAATATATGGGGTTTAAAGTGCTACCTGGAATGGACCACAAGGCAACCACTGCTGCTTGACAAAGTTCCCGCATTTTGACATTGCAGATCACACTTTACCATCATCTTTACTTTCATTTTTAACAATTCTCACTATTAATGTCTTTCCCTTTGGGGAATGATGTGCTTTGGTAAAGGATGAAAATGTGAATAATGGTAGCCTTTCTAAACAAAATAATTGTCTGGAAAAAAAAAACTTGACACCTCAGATAAAGGAATCCTATCATGCCCTCCTAATTACACAAAGAACAGGAAAGTTAGAAATTTCCTAGACACACCTAATCCCAAGGCTGAAATGCTTACAAGTCAGATGGTCCACAGTCTGAGGGCATCAAGGGGGAAAGTATGGAAAATCAGAATGGTTCTCAGACCAAGACTCGGGACCTCCTTCCCAATATAGTAATAGGAAGACACAAAGGACACGATTAGGGACAGCTCAGTACTCATCCTCTAGAGGAATGTAAACTACTCTTCAATTGTAGGAGTGTCTGTTCCCAGGAGTCCTTTTCCTAAGGGCAGGCACCTGGACGAGGTCCCCAGTCCCTCCGGAACTTGAAGAAAGTTCCTGCTAACTACAAAGAAAATTAGTATTTTTATCACTGGCAAGAGGAACTTGTGGCTCTTCCATTAACACAGGGTTGGTGTCTACTATCAAGATCAATGCTAGATTCCTCAATCTCTGATCTCACATCCTCTTAAATTTAGTCCTGTGTGCAACTCTAGAGTATAAAGGTGTATTCTTTTTTCAATAGACACTGCTGGCAACCATCCCGATTCTCGCTATGATCATGTTAGTCACCCCTCTCCCAACCTCATACATCCTCTTTGGGAACTGACAGCCCCCACTCCTGTCAAAGTAGGTTTCCAGCAGCTACCCACTTGCTCTTACCTATGATTGGGATATGTATTATAACATGTTTAGGTAATGAGAGTAAATAACTAAAGATTTATAGGGCATAATATCGTTATGAATTATACTAAAAAGATAATGTCAAGGTCTTCAGTTAGTGCATATGGGCATTTCTACCCAGCCTTGATATACCAGAAAAGCTTGCTTGTTACATAACAAAACTTAGAATTACAAAGCCTAGAATTCTTGATTCTAAAATCACAAAGTTAGATGTCAAGAGTCAAGGTAGGCTACATCTTAAGGAAGCCAGCTTACTCAGATTTATGGTCAATGGTATTACAACAAAACTAATTTAACTATCTTTGCAAAGCTTTTCCATCTATCCTCTAAAATAGGGAGGGGGAGGAGGGGAAGAAAAGGAGGAAGAGGAAGGAAAGACTAGGTCACAACAAAGTTTGGGCTCTAAAGGCATTTCTGACAATTGTTTCCTCTCACCACAAAAACACTTGTTTTGCCCATTTTAAAGCAATCCTGCAGTAAAAAAAGGTTAACTGACAGAAACTACAAAATACAGAAGCCTAGGAACCACTTGATTTTACAAAAGAAAAATTTTCTGGTTGCAAATTTAAGAGTTAAAACTAACATAAATGTGTAACAGCAGCAATCTGAGGGAGAAAATAGCTCACTATCTGAGAACCCTAGAATGTAAAGGTGAGAAATCCACACTAATAGCAAAAATAAATGGCCTAAGAAATAAAATCACATAGTCATACCTAAATCTAGATTTTTGAATTTTTTCTTGGTAATTGAGACAGGAGGCTTCTCAGAATAATGCAGACGTAATCTAATTTCAGTCTGACATGTGAGCCATCCAGAATCCAGTGTTTCAACACCATCTGGTGGGATAAACAGAAAGGATAATTACACGCTTTTAAACAATTCAGTTAAGTTTAATACATATTAAAAACTCTAGTTCACATTCATATTTCAATACACTGAGATTATAAAATTCTGGTTCTTTCCCAACATTAATTGTAATTAATATATTAACTGTAATTAAGAGTAATCTTGAATGTATCACCACTGAAAAGGAACTTTCATTTGAAGTTAGAGAAACAAAGTTAAATGATTACTGACAATTAGCTACTTAGCAACTCAAGTAAATTAAGCAAATATATAAGAATTGCCAATATAGGCCAGGCATGGCAGTACACACCTTTATTTTTTGCAGGGGTGGGGAAGCTCCTGGAACTAGCTCTTGTAGACCAGGCTGGCCTCAAACTCACAGAGATCCACTTGCCTCTGCCTCCCAAGTGCTGGGATTAGAGGAGTGCACCACCACCGCCTGGCCAGCAATACACACCTTTAATCCTTTGAAGACTCTGGAGGCAGAGGCACGCAGGTGTCTGTTAGTTCCAGGACAGCCAAAGCTACATAGTAAGAAACCTGTCTCACATAGAGACATACAGACAGATAGATGGATAGATGGATGGTAGACAGACATTATCGCTAGACATGACACCTTTCCATCCTAGCACTCAGGAAACACAGGCAGGAGAGTCTTTGAGTTTGAGGTCAGTCTGGTCTAAAAATAAACAAAACTTGAAAGGCTTCATATGCACCTAAAACTGACCATGAAAGTGGTATTGAAGACTTGAGAAAAGAGAAGAACCAAACTGAGTCAGCTCTGATTCTCCCACTAGTATGTGTCACCATAACAAACGGTGTAATAGCATTCTGTTAATACTACTTCACCTGAAGTTACCTACTAATAAAGGTAAAAAATTTTCATAAATACTGGTGGTGCTGTTTTCAACCTAACGATTTAAACCAACAGGCATTAAAAAAAAATCAAATGGAGGGGCTGGAGAGATGACTCAGAGTTAAGAGCACTGGCTGCTCTTCCAGAGGTCCTGAGTTCAATTCCCAGCAACTACATGGTGGCTCACAACCATCTTCTGTGCCCTCTTCTGGCCTGCAGGCACACATGGAGGCAGAACACTGTATACATTATTAATAAATAAATCTTTAAAAAAAAACAAAATCAAAAGGCTTTTCTCCTAAGGAATGTCTTAATTGCCTGGCAGTGGTGGCACACACCTTTAATCCTAGCACTCGGGAGGCAGAAACAGGTGGACCTCTGTGAGTTCAAGGCCAGCTTGATCTACAGAATGAGTTCCAGGACAGGCTCCAAAACTAGAAAGAAACCCTGTCTCAAAAAAACAAATACAAGCCGGGCAGTGGTGGCGCACGCCTTTAATCCCAGCACTCGGGAGGCAGAGGCAGGCGGATCTCTGTGAGTTCGAGGCCAGCCTGGTCTAAAAGAGCTAGTTCCAGGACAGGCTCTAGAAACTACAGGGAAACCCTGTCTCGAAAAACCAAAAAAAAAAAGAAAATACAAAAAAAAAAACAAACAAAAAGAATGTCTTAAAATCTTCAAAGTTCAAATATTATTCATAAAATGAAGTCAAAGAAATGCTTTTCCACCCTAAAAACTAACTAAAGCTGAAATTAATATGACACTGGGAAGTAAAGAAGATAGAGACAAAAACAGAAATGCTACAACTTATAACCATAAAAGTAATTAATGACAGATACTATGTCATATATTATAGCTGGGAAAAAAAAAAAGCTATTCTCTGGGGGCTGGAGAAAAAGCACATCTACGCTTAAAGAGGACGTGAGTTGCAATCCCAGTATCCACAGCAGACAGATCACAATACCTGTAACTCCAACTTGAGGGACTCTGCCACCCTCTTCTGGCCCCTTGAACACACAGGTACACGTGGGCGCACACATATCCACACACAAAAATAAAATAATATTAACTGGGAGTGGTAGCACAGAGCTCTACTGAGTTCGAGGCTAGCCAAGGCAACATAGTAAAACCCTACCTCAAAAAACTAAAACCTAAAAACAAAGAACAAAACAAGAACAACAAAACCATTCTCTATAAAGTTCTAAAAAATATAGCATAAATATATTTTGTAAATAATAGGACAAGACTTCAAAAGTAAGCATTAAAGCTATTCCAACATTTTAGACTATATTATTTCTAATATACTTCATAATGAAATAATGGGGAAAGGTTTAATTCCTTTTCAAATACTACTAAAGGATATATACAGCCTCTATGTTTAATGAATATAGTAAATTCTCTAAAGAGCATTCTTGGCAGGAAAGCACACTGGTCACCAGCAACTCATCTCTGGTTCAGAATCAGACCACCTTTGACCCTCAGGTACAGCACCCAGTATAAGACAAGGCAGCATAGCAGTCTGATGGACCAGGAGACTTCCAGCCACTAGAGAAAGTTTGAATTCTGAGGATAAAGTACTTATCGGAGCAGAAAGTAAAAACATTTTAAATGTATCTTGAAGACAAGAAATTTTCAACTTTACTATAAATTAGTTTTTGAAGATTTAGCCATAATTACTAGAACATTCTGGCTGTCTGGATTTATTGTAAACATATTTAAGTTTTTTTGTTTTTTTTGTTTTTTTGAGACAGGGTTTCTCTGTGGCTTTTGGAGCCTGTCCTGGAACTAGCTCTTGTAGACCAGGCTGGTCTCGAACTCACAGAGATCCGCCTGCCTCTGCCTCCTGAGTGCTGGGATTAAAAGCGTGCGCCACCACTGCCCGGCTGTAAACACATTATTTAAACATACAAAATATACAAATTTAGCCTAGAAGCAACATTTAACTCTTTAAATGTTTAGAACCATTTTCTACATAAAAAGTGCTAAAAGGAAATGGTATGCTAATACTTTAATACTAATAATATATATAATTTAAAAAATATTTGTACCAGTTAAAGGGTATAGTCTCATTAATTAAAAACATATATACCATGCCTAACCAAATTGAGTAATTAGCATATCCACTTCCTCTACCAGGTATACTTCTTTATAATTATATAAGCTCAGAAATCTGAAATGACCAAACACTAAAAGCAAAGCCTTGAAGCTATTTATGATTTAACAGAATATACTTGTCTGTTTTCAACATGCATTGTGTTGTCTCAGTATGTTATGATATTTCCAATGAGATGTTAAGGCAACATGTTAATCATATCAATAAATGTTTTCAAAATTCAGTCTCACTTACTGTGGATTCCAAATTGTCCATCGTCAATAATGATTTCACTTTCTGGAATTCAAGGAAAATAAGAAGCGTAGTTAAAAACTCATGATGTCTACAGAATGAATGAACAACTGAGAATTTAAGTACTGCTTAAAATGGTAATTCTACAACATAAAGTAGCCTAAAGTGAATAAGCATATTTATAGTGGCCCTGGATAAAGCATTCCCTTTCAGGAGGCTAGCAAGCAGTGTTGGTCCTACAGACTTGAGTGATTGTTCACAAAGAGAGACAAGGTCCTGGGAAGATGCCCTGGAGGACTGGGACAAAGCTCAGCACCCACCATGCATGAGCCTACCGAGCTGTTGGACAGGAGCTCCTTGCTTATGTCTCAAACCAACAGTCTTGGCACAATTAAAATGCTTATTCTTATGTGGTTCACATTCATAAATTAGCTAAGGTGTGAATCTCCTCAAACCCCAACATTCTTGCAGCCAGCCAAAAGCTTTATAAACAGCATACACTTACCTGTACATACAGAGCTGTGGAGAGCTACCAAGAACAAGTGCTAGCACAGCCCTTCACTAACAGTTCAAGACCATAAAAAAAGCTGCAAAGTTGTATCTAGTAACACATGAAATACATTTCCTTCTCAGTACTCTTCTCAACTTACTTTAAGCATCCTGAAGCATCTGTTAAAATAAGTGGGGTGGTTCCTAAAGACTGTCCAGCAGACTACACATCGCTTTTAAGTTTACATCACCTTCCTCAAAAAGCAAAACAGTAATTTCTATGAGAATAGAAATAAAATCTTTCTCACAACGCAAAAATATATTTAATTTCAAGATGCATCCAAATGCAGACTGTTTTAAAATACTTAATTCTCATTAAGCTTCAACTTCAATATGGAATTGTTGTAATTCTAAAGATGCTGCTGTAAGAACTATCAAAAATATATTAAAACATATAAAAAGAACCCAGATGGAATGAGACATCTATTAAGCAAGATGTGCCCCTTAAAGAGAGCAAAGCAGAAACTCCCACCACTTTCTAATCTAAGCTACGAGACCCACAACCAGTTGTTAGTTCTCAATTTTGATCTTCTGTAGGAACTAAAACACATACTTCTTAGACAGAGTCAATTCACAAATACAAGTAGTTTTGTGTCTGTAAAATGAGTGTCAAGATCTATTTTCAGCATAGACAAGTGAACTAAAAAGCACTTGTATAAAAAGAAATACTACTTTTGGCATTGAAAATTGAATTTAAAAAAAGCCTCTGAATATAAATAACAGCAGTCAAGAGGGAGCTAAAATGAATTAGAAGAATATGTCAACTATAAAAAAGAAATGTAAATTCATTTAAGTATTTGCTAGTATTTAAAAATTAAATATGATAACTTTATTAGCATTCAAAACAATTTTTTAGAGTTTTTGTTTTGGATCAATTTTTTTCTTAAAACGCTCTCTGAGCAAGAAAGCTAATAAAGCCATGAATCCTCAATAAAGAAGAATAATGTTAACTTTCTAACAACTCCAAATTGAAACATCTTATAATAGTCTAAACCCCTCAAATAAAATAAGTAGACAAGCATTTTTAATAGTTTATAAAGAATGGCTACTAAAACTGTTCAGTTTTGTAAGATCCATGAAATGCTAAGAGCAATCTGGAGTACTGACAACGCATTGATTTTAAACTAAGCCACTGTGCAGCACATTAGTAACTTTATGCATACGCCTCAAACAGATGCAGTTAATGCCCATACCTAAAGGGGTTATTGATCGTGGTTGTAGATGAGTCTCCCACTTGTGAACTATGACTTGACATGGACCACCGATAGTCTGCAATTTAAAAGTTAAACGTCTGCAATAATTTCTTTTATCTTATTTCTAACCATGATTCCATTAGATGTTTGTGGCCTAAGTCTTACACTAAATACAAGACCAAGAAACAAGAAATTCATCTTGCTAGTTATTAATACTATTATGTACCAAATCAGGCACATACCCAGGTCACAAAACATGATGAAATATTACAAAAAATGAGTTAAATCAATAAATAAAAATAACTGAGATGAACTGGCACACAAAACTCCCTTAAACCCATTTGCAAATTTATCTATAGTACTTTGATTTCTTTTAAGAAAAATTAACTTTGCATCAATATTAATTCTAAGTTAAAGTTAACATCATTTATACTTTCTTTGGTATGTCAAAGGGATGTTTCTAAATATTCCCCTGCTATACTTAAGAAAGACTACATGTTTAGAAGACAGCCTAAACAAGCTTATGAGAGCAGGGCAAGAGCAAGTACCTCAAGATCACACAGCACACATGACTGCAGGAAGCTACAGGATAGCAAAGTAGAGGTACTTAAGAATATTAAATTTATTATATTTTTCATATTATAGTAACCCATGTTTGCAAAGAGAACAAGAAACCCTGAATACATAAGTGAACAGCCAAGTTTGAAGAATTGTGAAAAAAATGAAATTTAAATTAACATCAAATTTGAGATTTATGCTTTCAAATTTAAAAATCATAGTATAATAATTCCTAATGCTGCCATCATGTTTCCTTAATAGCAACGAAAATTATGTGCTGCTGTTGACACACAATTTTAAAACAGGAACGAACCAACAGCAAAGACCCTCTGAACAAACACAGGGCAGACTTTATACTTAAAATTATGTGCCAAAAAAGCATTTATACATCTTAAAAGCAGACTTTGAAATTACAACTCTATAGGATTTATTCTATGATAATTTTAACAAAATACAAAAAAGAAAAAAGTAAATATAAAAAGTACTATTACACTATGTCAGAATAACTACTACCAACATAAATCTTTGAAACTGGAGTATATAAGTTTCTCTGTGCATATTATATATCTTTAGATGGCTCTTTCATAAAAGTATCCCACAAATTTTACTGAATTTAATTGTTGATTTAATTTGGTAAGTGTGCCAAATAATCAGTATCCAACAAAAGAGGCATATTATTAAATAACTAATTCTAGAACTTAAGTAAACAGGTTAAATTCTTTTCTAAAATTTATCAACAGTTTAAAAACTACAACAGCAGTGGAGGTTTACTCAAATTGCTAAATCTGAGATACTAAATGACATGTTCTTTCACAATACCTATTTGCCATTATATGGGTCATCTTAAAATATGGTGAATTTTATTTCTTTTTTAAAAATATTTATTTATTATTATGTATACAATATTCTGTCTACGTGTATGTCTGCAGGCCAGAAGAGGGAACCAGACCCCATTACAGATGGTTGTGAGCCACTATGTGGTTGCTGGGAATTGAACACAGGACCTTTGGAAGAACAGGAAATGCTCTTAACCTCTGAGCCATCTCTCCAGCTCCGAATTTTATTTCTAATACAGTAAAACATAGTATATTTAATACTGTATCATCTGCTATATATACAAAACTGTTTTAAATTTTTTTACATTTATTGAGTGTATTGAACACACACGTGCATATGAACATGCATAAAGGCATATTTCCATCTGTTTTTTATTTTAACCTTCAAAAGAAGCATAAGAACAGGTGTGTTCCTTAGTAATGAAAGCACATAATGAACTAACCTAAGCCTTTTCCCATTCACTCCACTTCTTGCTCATACCCTTCATACCTCCTGGCAGCCAAACTACCTTTTTTTCAAAGATGGTGTGGACTTCTATCAGTAACCAAATGTAAACTAAGAAGAGTGCCATGAATATAACTATCAACAGGATAAAAACAGAAGGGTTTTTTTGCTTTGGTTTAGGTCTAGTGTCAGGATAACTCTACAAAATAACTACTGTATCTATCCTAAGAATAGTCTTGTAAATTATACTTCATAGGAAACCTATTTTAGTAATAATTTTAATACCTTTCATTTCATCAATTTTAGTGACAAATCCATTATTCACATATACAATTGCCTAGAACTTGAATAATGAGGAATAGTCCAAAGGCCCAGTTTAGCAGGCGACTTTCTGTCTACAAACATTCCCACTACAGATACATGCTGGCTAGTACACAAAGCGTTAGAGAGTAAAACAAGCAAACAAACACACCTTTTATCCCACCACTCAGAGCCAGTGCCAGATGGATCTGAGCTGAGGCCCAGCCTGGTCTACACAGCCAAGTCCAGGCAGTTTAAGGCTACATAGTAAGACCCATCTCAAAAATAAACCAACAAAATCCCTAGTTTTAAAATAAGTACACTGATTTCTACATTGCTGTCTGTGACTTTTACATTAGGAATGTAATCTAAATTTCTTTATTTTTATAAAGATTTTACTTATTATGTATACAGTGTTCTGGCTGCATGAATGGCCTACATGCCAGAGGAGGACACCAGATCTCATCATCAATGGTTGTGAGCCACCAATTGGCTGCTGGGAATTGAACTCATGACCTCTAGAAGAGCAGCCAGTGCTCTTAACCTCTGAGCCATAATTTTAATTTAAATATCACTGGTGGGCTTAAAAATTAAGACTCAAATATTGGGAAACTTAAATCCCAGTAATGATTCAAAAACACGTAATCCTTATGCTAATATGCTAATCTATATACTAACTATAATCACCTATTTTTTAAAATTTTAAGAAAGAAACAGTTCTATTCTGCAAATGATGTCTTAATTTTAAGCTTTTGGATTCAAGTAGAAGGTTATCTTGGAGAAAGAGTAACAAGTAGCATTAACATAAATACCTGTAGTTACTTCACAATTTAATATATAAAATCAAGACTATGAAATAGCTCTAAACATGTATTACTAACAAAACGTTTGCATTAATTTTTGAAAAGATTTAGCTATTGTTCTCTTTCTAAAAAATTACTTTTAATTATTTATAGGTGTGTCTGCATGTGTGTGGTGAAAATGCCCTTGGAAACCAGAGGTATTAGATTCCTTGAAGCTGAAGAAATCCTACTTGTCCTCTTCTTAATAGCTGAATACTACTCAGCTACAGCAAGCAACATGAAAATAAAAGAACATGTAGAGTTTGGTTATGTTTTTAATACATCAGCATGCAAAATTGTGAGTCGGGTAAAGGCATTGCTTGCAGATGAACTAAAATTTAATTTTTACTGATTCCTTTCTTCCCACAATTTAAAAATAACCTGCATGTATGAAGGTAGGGATTTTACTCTACAATACCAAACCCATATTATTTAACAACATTTCTAGTAAGTTCCCAACAAGAAAATGGTCATCCCATTCAAATAAGTAAGGTAGACATAACAGTAAAGCATTTGGCGTCCAGAAGAATTATTATATCAAGAAGCTGCTCTAAAAATGACAACCTAGGGGCTGGAGAGATGGCTCAGTGGTTAAGAGCACTGGCTGCTCTTCCAGAGGTCCTGAGTTCAATTCCCAGCAACCACATGGTGGCTCACAGCCATCTGTAATGATATCTGGCGCCCTCTTCTGGCATGAGGGCATACATGGAGGCAGAATGTCATATACATAATAAATAAATCTTTTTAAAAAAATGACAACCTAGCCGGGCGGCGGTGGCGCACGCCTTTAATCCCAGCACTCGGGAGCAGAGGCAGGCGGATCTCTGTGAGTTCGAGACCAGCCTGGTCTACAAGAGCTAGCTCCAGGATAGGCTCCAAAGCTACAGAGAAACCCTGTCTCGAAAAACCAAAAAAAAAAAAAAAAAAAAAAAAAAAAAATGACAACCTAGGCTATTGTAAAAATGAACAATTTATCTTATAGCTGACTGACCTGTCAAAGCATTTTTTAAAATAGGAAATATGAATGTAAAAATAAGTTAATAATGAATTAAATTATAAGTATTGGCATTATAAAGATTATACTTTTGAAATATAATGGTTCTGTTTCACAAAAATGAACTAATTTTCAAAAAGTATAAAAACTGCCATAATATTCACTCTAAAAAAATCCATCAACTCCTTAAATTTATAATTTAATGCCTTAAAAAAGTAGTTTAGGGGCTGAACAGATAGCTCAACTGTTCTCCCAGAGGACCCAGGGTTCAATTTCTAGTATCCACACCATGGCTCACAGTCAATCCATAACTCCAGTCCTATGATGCCTCTGGGCATCTTCAGGCCTCCAGGGGTACCAGGCACACACATGCTGCATACATATAGACACACAGGCAAAATACTCATAAATGAAATAAATCTTTTAAAAATGAATATTTAGTGAAGATGTGAAATCAACAGAATCTGTGTGGACCCACACTGAGTTTCCATTTCAGGAATGTCCATTGCCTTTGTTTGCTACAGTTAAACAAGAGAATAGGTGCTACCTGCAAAATTACTACAATTTATCCCATTAACATCTTACTCCAACTTTACAAAGTCTACAAGAACAAACATGGCTTTGAGAAACTGAGAAAAAGGAGGAGCTCACAATACCCTCCCTTTCCTGTGCTCCACAGATCGTCAATGTTGATAGGGATAGACGTTTTCTTTAGTGGTCGAGAGATTGGCAAGTTGCTCATTCTCCTATAAATAACCCTTCACCCATGCTCCTGTAAACTCACTGGTACATGAGCACACACTCGTGCATGTGCGCGCGCGCGCGCACACACACACACACACACACACACAACATACACACCAAGAAAAAAGGAAAATAGAAAAGTGAGGGGAAAGGGGACTTTACAACTCTAGGAACTAAAAAAGAACATGTCAAGGAGAAGCAACGTATGGAAAGAAGCATGAATTGTGACACTGTATTTGCTTATAATAAAATTTAATAATGAACAGGACCCAGGAAGCCTGTATTTTAAGCCCTTCATCTTATGGATAGAGCTGGCATCCATCTAAAGGTGAAGAGCAGTCACAAGCTCATCTGCCTGAAGTTCTGCAGCTACCAAGGTAGACCCCTAAAACTCCTGCCCAGTGACCCCCCCATCTCCCATTTCAGCTTTCCTGTCAACCCTAATATTCATAAGATATGGATTTCATCTATCTGTATATTTTCATTATTTAAAATGCCTTGCATATGTCTATCATTTGGCAATACACTGTTAAAATAAAGTTTCATAATAATTATAATAAAAGGTGTTTCATTTTAAAAGGGCCACCAACTTTTAGAAGTGTTACTTTAAGCTGGCATGAGGGGAAAAGAAAGCAGTCATATGCATGGGATTTTATGTAGCTATTTACTCTAGTCCATGAAAAACATACTTACCAGGGCAGCCCCTGCATCACACGGTACATGTGTACACGATACAGAGCAAGCACCTACTTAAAGAAACACACTCACCAACATATACTGTAAACTTTCGCAAGTATTACAAGGGAAAACTCAGTTTATTACTGACAATTTTCCAAGAGGCGTCAGTGGACTGATTTGTTGCTTTTGGTTACATTTTCTATGAAAAGAAGCACACTGCAGGTTGGCTTACTGTGACCTGTGTTGACAACAGTTGTACATAACTATGCCCAAGGGACTCACTCACTTTCACTGTCTATATCCTCCTCTTTAAATAAAATTTAATTTCCTATTACACAAAGTTTCTGTGTATCGGGACTCTCTTCTTACTCCAGAGTGCCATGGTTTGTCTATTCACATACAGTTTAATTTGTACTGGAGGACTAGACTGTGACCTCAACCAAATAAGCAGATGCTTTTTGTTAGACTATTGTTAAGATAAGCCAACACAATGACCACCCACAATGTAATTTCAGTTCAGTTACTGAGTGTTTACAAAATATTCTTGGAATAAAACAGGTAATAGGTGCAAAAGACAGCTGAAGTGAATCTGTCAGCTTTTATGTCAGCTGAGAGTGAAGTAACAGTAGTTGCTAGTACCTTTCATCTATAACAAAAGTGTTCTATAATTCCCAAGGGAAATACATTTTTTCCAAAGGCCTAGTCCATGTTTAGTTTCTTACACCCCTGCTAAACTCTTGGTCACACATGCACAAGTGTGGCAAAGGTAAAAATCCAAAGGGAAAGAATTCTTTCACTAAGGAAATCGATGTCTGTAAACTAAGGAAACAAGTTAACATTTTCCTTTTCTGAAAATGAAAACAATCCTAAAATAATAAGCTGTGAACAGGCAAATTGAGAACTAATAGCCACTCAAAGCTTTCAGAGAAGACCCTGACTGGTCAGCAGCATCTATGAGAAGTTCCAAGAGGAATCACTTTGCTTTTGGTAGGCATTAAACAATGCAGCCACAGAGACAGATGACTGCATGAAATAATTTTTAAAACAGTTAACTTACTTAAAGTTGGTTAACATACTTTGCTAAAGGTATTTATACTACATAATATTAAAAACAAATGAAAAAACTGCAATTGGTACTAGTTTACAAAGTTGCAGAAAATGCATGTATCAGAAACACTGTGTAACAGGACAACTTACTATTAGTCTTTTAAAAATCCCATGACAGATATGTCTGTCTGTGAAGGAGATACTTACTTGATTTTTTTTTTTTTTTTGGTACAAAAATATTAAGAGCTCAATTTCTATTTGACCAAAACATTTTCACTTTACTTCTAAAGTTTTCGAACTTAAATTAGTTGCTTTTGAAAGTGCTAAAGAAATTAAAAAAGAAAGAAAGACATACCTTTGGTTCTAAAAAGCACCCTCTGAAGTAGCGGTACTGAATTGATATTCCTCTACTGAGAGTAATCACTGCTTTCCATAATGTACTGATGGAATGACACACAAAAAAAAGAACACCATTAACGTCAAGGTAAAATGTATAAAGAACTCATAATTCACGAAATTTCTCAAATAAGGTCCCTACTGTTCTAGGATATCTGTACACTGTAAAGATGTGTTGCTGTGATTGGTGTAGTAAAACGTTGAATTGCCAATAGCTAGGCAAGAGAGAAGAGTCAGGACTTCCAGACATAAAGAGGAAGTCAGAGGGATGAATCTATAGGCGTGTGGGATTGACCAGTGAGACTCAGAGAGGAAGCAGGAGGTGCAGAATGGAAGAAAGGTAATGCCATGTGGGAGAATGTAGATTAATATAAATGGATTAATTTAAGTTGTAAGAGCTAGTTGAGAACAATCCTAAATTAAGGATGAACTTCTATAATTAATAATAAGTCTCCATGTCATTATTTGTGTTGGTGGCCCAAAGAAAAATCCAGCTATATCCTACCCATGATTTTACTCCAGGCTTGCCCAGAAGGCAATGGGAATGCAGTGATAACCCCACTCTCAAGGAGTTTGCTTTCCTGTATGGGTAGACAAACGCATAAGCAGACAGCAAACACTAAACTAACAAGCCCATGTGGAGAGGTGCAAGTCTTTAATCCCAGCATTTGGGAAGTTAAGGCACAAAAATTCTGAGTTCTAGGTCTGAGTGGACTGACTGCAAAGCAAATTTAAGGCAAGCCTGAGCTACATGGTAAGACCCTGTGTTAAATTTAAAAGAAAAAGAAAAAGAAAAAAAAAGAAAGAAAAAAAGAAAAGACTCCAAACTTCTGAGGAAGCTTAGAAGCAGAATCCTCAAAGAAAAAAATTATATGAGCTGAGACTTAAAGAATAAGAAGTAACCAGCTACACATAACAGCAGAAAAACTATAGAAAATCAAGCCAAAATATATTGTCAATCTTCTTTTGTCTTCCACTTTACCCAGAGACGCTACGTGTTACTACTAGAAGGTTTTAGAGTACAGCCTTCAGGCCATAAGTGAGCCATGAACACTGGCAAGTTATTGTCTACTAACTGTCCTTTGTTCTTTAAGTAACTTAAAAATCATTATCAGCTGGTACTGCTCATAGGGACACTAGATATATACATACAATATTTGGGACAACCAGTAAAACAAATGTGATTCTATCCTAACCACTTTTCTATGAAATTAGAAAATTAAAGCCTGGATCCATAAACTCTGCCCAAGATTAACTGCACACACCTAGGTCTGCCCTTTCCTAGTCTAGTGCACTAGCAACAGGTTTATACTGAAATTAATGCTGCTAGTGACTACATTTCTCTTTGTAGTTAAAGAACCAAATGGCATGTTCTACTCAGTAATATCCCTACTTCCCAAAGAGTAGTTTCAGCCAAGCACACTAGCACACACTTGTGATAGCAGATGCTTAGAAGGCTAACACAGGAAATTTTCAAGCTCAAGATCAAGGTAGCCTGGACTATAGTGTGAGTTCAAGAACTTAGTTAAAATCCAATCTCAAAACACAAAGTAAGAACAGAAGCTAGGCCAGGCATGGTAGTGTACACCTTTAATCCCAGGAGCCAAGAGCACAGATCTCTGTGAGTTCAAGGCCACCCTGGTCTCTACATAGCAAGTTGCAGGCCATTAAGAGATACATGGTAAGATCTTGTCTCAAAAATTAGTATTTTCTTTTTTTGTTTTTGTTTTTGTTTTTTCGAGACAGAGTTTCTTTGTAGCTTTGGTGCCTGTCCTGGAACTAGCTCTTGTGGACCAGGCTGGCCTCAAACTCACAGAGATCTGCCTGCCTCTGCCTCCCGAGTGCAGGGATTAAAGGCGTGCACCACCACCTGCCTCTTATCTTTTTCTTTAAGGAGCTAGCAAGATGGCTCAATGAGTAAAGACACTTAGCCGAGCAGTGGTGGTGCAGGTCTTTAATCCCAGCACTTGGAGGGCAGAGGCAGGCAGATTTGTGAGTTTAAGGCCTAGCCTGGTCTACAGAGTGAGTTCCAGGACAGTGAGGGATACACAGAGACACCCTGTCTTTAAAACAAATAAACCAAAAGGGTAGAGACTCTTGCCACCAAGCTAGACAACCTGAGTTCAATCTCCAAGACCCACAGAAGACAACCTATTCCCGAAAACTGTTTACACATGCCATAGCATGAGTTGACTCATATACATATATACCTAAATGAATACATAAATACAATTTAAAAAGAAACAAGAGAGTGAACAAAAAAATAAGTAAAGACCTCAGTGGTAGGTAAGAACATTCTCAAGCATGCACAAAGGCCCTAAATTCAATCCCCAGTACTGCCCTCCAAAACAAAAATAGCTTCATATACCAAATGTGAATGTATATGCCTGCAATCTCACTACTCAGAAGGCTGAAGCAGGAGGGTCTTGAGTTCAAAGCAGTCTTAAAATAATAATATAAGAGCAGTTCAGTGGCGGTATGCAAAAAATACACACACAAAGAAAAAAGGAAGAACAAAAGGAAGAAAAAAGCAACAATGAACTGAGAAAGACAGAGAAACCTAGAGATAATACTAGATTCTGTTTTAAATGAGATAAGACCGCTATTTAGAAAAATGATGGATGGTAAAGTTAGTGCGATGGCATGGGCCTGTGCAACAACTGAGAAGAAAGCTGAGCAGGTCTCGTGTACAAGGCTCAAGACCAGCCCTGGTAACTAACGCAGCAAGATATCTCAAAATAAAAAGCAAAAGGAAATGGCTGTGTAACTCAGGGATATAGCTCTTACTTAGCATGTGCAAAACCTTAGGTTAAATTCCCGGTTCATCCAAAATGGGTGGGCTGGCCTCTCAGGAGAGACGGGTTCTTCGGGATGGCTCAGTGAGTATAAGGGCTTGCTGCCAAGCTGCTCATCTGAGTTCTATCCCCAGCTCCCAGATGCTAGGAGAGCTCACCCTGCAACTTGTTCTGACTTACACACGCGTGTGCGTGCGCACACACAGACACACACAGAGGCAAGCAAACATATACATACATATATATATACATATATATATACTCATATAATAAAAAACATAATAAACAGATTCAATGCAATGCCCATCAAAATCCCAGCAAAATTCTTCAAAGACCTTGAAAGAACGGTACTCAACTTCATATGGAATAGCAAAAAACCCAGGATAGCCAAAACAATCCTATACAATAAAAGAACCTCTGGAGGCATCACAATCCCTGACTTCAAAGTCTACTACAGAGCTACAGTACTGAAAACAGCCTCGTATTGGCCTAAGAACAGACAGGAGGACCAATGGAACTGAACAGAAGACCCAGATATCAATCCACACATCTTCGAACACCTGATATTTGATAAAGAAGCAAAAAATATCAAATGGAAAGAAGAAAGCATATTTAACAAGTGGTGCTGGCATAACTGGATATCAACATGTAGAAGAATAATAGACCCATATCTATCACCATGCACAAAACTCAAGCACAAATGGATCAAAGACCTCAACATAAAGACAGCCACACCAAACCTTATAAAAGAAAAAGTGGGAAGTACATATGAACGCATTGGCATAGGAGACCACTTTCCAAAAATAACCCCAGCAGCACAGACACTGAGAAAAACAATTAACAAGTGGGACCTCCTGAAACTGAAAAGCTTCTATAAAGCAAAGGATCCGGTCAACAAGACAAAATGACAGCCTACAGAATGGGAAAAGATCTTCAGTAACCCCACATCAGACAGAGGTCTGATCTCCAAAATATACAAAGAACTCAAAAAATTGAACACCAAAAGATCACATAATTCAATAAAAAAAAAAAGGAGTACAGACCTAAACAGAGAACTCTCAACAGAGGAATCTAAAATGGCTGAAAGACACTTAAGTAAATGTTCAACATCCTTAGTTATTGGAGAAATGCAAATCAAAACAACTCTGAGATTCCATCTTATTCCTGTAAGAATGGCCAAGATCAAAAACACTGATAACAACTTATGCTGGAGAGATTGTGGGGAAAAGGGAACACTTCTGCATTGCTGGTGGGAATGCAAGCTGGTACAACCCCTTTGGATGTCAGTGTGGTGATTTCTCAGAAAATTAGGAAACAACCTTCCTCAAGACCCAGTAATATCATTTTTGGGTATATATCCAAAGGATGCTCAATCGTGCCACAAGGACATGTGCTCAACTATGTTCATAGCAGCTTTGTTTGTCATAGCCAGAACCCAGAAACAACCTAAATGCCCCTCGATCGAAGAATGGATTAAGGAATTTACACAATGGAGTACTACACAGCAGAAAAAAATAACGACAGCTTGAATTTTGCAGGAAAAGGGATGGAGCTAGAAAACATTATTTTGAGTGAGGTAACCCAGACCCAGAAAGACAATTATCACTTTACTCACGCATAGGTGGTTTTTAAACATAAAGCAAAGAAAGCCAGCCTACAAACCACAATCCCAGAGAACTTAGACAACAATGAGGACACTAAGAGAGACTTACATAGATCTAGTCTACATGGGAAGTAGAAAATGACAAGATCTCCTGAGTAAATTGGTAGCATATGGACCTTGGGGGAGAACTGAAGAGGGGAGGGAGGAGGCAGGGAGGGGAACAGAAAAATGTAGAACTCAATAAATATCAATAAAAAGAATACAGGGCTAGAGTTGGCTCAGTGATAACGAGCATTGTTGTTCTTCGAGAGGACCTGAGTTCAATTCCCCAGTACCCACGTGGCAGCTCACAACTGTCTTTAATTCCAGTTCTAGGGAACCTAACACCCATGGCAAAATACCAATGTTGCATAAAATAAAAATGAATTACTAAAAAAAATATTAAAAAGCATAATAAAAGGGGGTGAGGATGGTAAGAGTCAAAAGATGTCAAAGAGTTTTGAATGGAAGTTAAGGAACCTCTTTTTCCACAAACTTTGTAAAGTGATTTTACTCTTTAAAACTGTGTATATCACAACTTTAATAAAAATTAAACCAAAAAAGCTGGGTGGTGGTGGCGCACACCTTTAATCCCAGCACTTGGGAGACAGAGGCAGGCAGATCTGTGAGTTCAAGGCCAGCTAGTCTACAAGAGCTAGTTTCAGGACAAGCTCCAAAGCCACAGAGAAACCCTGTTTTGAAAAACAAAAAAAACAAAAACAAAATTAAACTAAAAGAAAAAATATATATAACACCTCAGAGATTGCTCAATTTACAGTGTCACCATTACTCTGTAACCTGGCATTTTTGCACTCACCTTTCTCCTGTCTCGTTCTCTGGAAGAAGAGTCACAGCATTTTGAGGATTCCAGTTTCCCAGGGCATCACAGCTTCCGCATATTGCAAAAACCTCTCCTAAAGAAATCAGAGCAGTCAGACTTTTCCAAACAGCAAACTTTCCAATTTTAGAAGCAAGAAGAGAGCAGTCAGTTGCAATTGTCTTTAGAGTCTCCCTGCGTCAAGAAAGAGGAGCCTCAGGCAAGGCTTTTGACCCACTGGCCACTCTTACCACCTTTTAAGATAATTTGAGTCATCTTTCCAGAACCAGAGGTAGCAAGAAGAAATAGGCACAGGAACAAGCTTTTCTTTATTTTTTCAACTACTTAGTAAGCAAATAAAAGCAAGCAAGTAGCAAAGTGATGAAGACACAGTACCTTCATTGAAGCTTCCCAATCTAAAGAATTAAACACCAAAGAGGGTATTTGTTTGTTTGGAGACAGGGTTTTATTATGTAGCTGTGGCTGTCCTTGAACTTACAGAGATCTACACGTCTCTGCTTCCAGAGTGCTAACAATGGGCTACAAAAGACATACTAAGAATTCTAGAGAAATATTAATAACTGTAAAAGTGTCGCCTCCAACACCCCCCCTCTGCTCCTCTACCTCCCTTCTCATACTCCCTAAACTTGAGTGCCCGCCTGTAGCAAAGGTGGTTCCATTGTGGCTAACTCTCGTCAGTTCAGCTCTGTGATGTAGTCAGTTTCTTTTAACTTAAACTGCCTTTGTTTTCACCTCCCCTGGAGGAGGGATAGCATAGGGACTGCGGAAGGGTGAGAGCTCCAACTTGATTCCTAACATCTGTAACTCTACCTCTTTGGAAACGAAGCAGAAGTCCCTGGGCTACCGAGAAAACTAGAGGTAAACCTGAAATATATGGAACTCTGTAGGCAAAAGGAGTACAACTTAGTCTGTAGTCTCTGAGAGGTTACATACAGCTCCAGAGATGAGCAATGGCCAGCAATACCATCAGCTAAGCGGCCTCGAAGCATTCTGCCCAGGGATGAAACAAGCTTTCTGGCTGAGAACATAAACTTAGATAGATACAGCTTCCCCTGGCCGCTCCAGGAATTATATGCACATGGTACACAGACATACATACAGCAAAATACGCATACACATAAAATAAGGGGGAAATTTTTAAATGATTAATTTTTTTAAAAAAAATCTAGAAAAAAAATGCTCACTTTAATTTAAAAAAATATTCTAGAGTAAGCTTTACCTGGTAAAAAGAGTTCCTCTTATCAAAGGTTGACCTGAGAAGGTTGTCATTCTGATGGATTTATTTTAGAATTTCTGCTAGGGAAGAAAAGAAAAACCAGTTACTAATTGTATACAAAGCTTTTCTACCGTCAGTGCACAATAGGCTGGGAGAGCGGTGTTCAGCTGACCCAGTGTATACAATGCCCTTGGTTCAATCCCCAGCACCACGTAAACCTAGCATGGCAGCACTAAGAGATCAGAAGTTCAAAGTTATCCATGCTGTACAGTGAGCTGGAAGCCAATCTGCAATACAGAGTCCCTGTCTTAACAAGAAAGGGATCAGCTGGCAGTGGTAGCACTAAGGAGGGAGAGGCAGGCAAATCTCAGTAGAGTTTGAGGCCAGCCTCGTCTACAGAGCCAGTTTCCAGGACAGGCACCAAAGCTATACCACAGAGACACCCTGTCTTGAAAAACACCAAACAAAACAAAAACAAAGAAATGGATCAATGAGACAGTTCAGAGAATATAAGCACTTGCCACCAGCTTGATGACCCGAGTTTGATTTCCAGAACCCAAGTAAAAATGGAAGAAAACTGATTCTTGAACGTTGTCCTCTGACCTGTGCTGTTGAAACACATACACTTAAGTAAATAAATGTTATTTTAAAAAATATTTAATTGGCCAGGCAGTGGTGACATATGTCTTTAATCCCAGCACTCTGGCGGTAAAGGTGGGTAGATCTCTGTGAGTTCGAGTCCAGCCTGATCTACAGCGTGAGTTCCAGGACAGGCTCCATAGCTACTGAGAAACCCTGTTTTAAAAAAATAAGACAATGGCTAGGCGGTGGTGGCACATGTTTTTAAGCTCAGCATTCAGAAGGCAGAGGTACCCTTGGTCTACTGAGTTCAAGGCCAGCCTGGTCTATGAACACTTTCAGGACAGTCAAGGCTTTACAGAGAAATCCTGTCTCAAAAATTAAAAATATTAAATTGGTTCATGCCATATAATCCCATTCCTTGGGAATCAGAGGTAGGGGTCTCTGAATTCCAGGAGACATAGAACTAAAATATTTAATGACTTTGCAATTCTGTTGTAAGTTTACTTTTTAAAACTTTTAAATTTTTTTCTTTGAAAATGTTTATACAATTTGATCATATCCATGCCCCACTTCCTCATTCGACTCCACCTAGAGTGCCCTCTACCTTTTATCCCAACTTCATTTTACATCTTCCTTCATCATTAAAAAGTAAATAACGTTAATAAGAAAAAGGCTAAAAGAAAAAGAAAAAAAGGATATAAGCAGCAAGTAGTCAGAGTCCTTATATACAAATTGATTGCATTAAGTAGAAGTATCCAGCAAGACTTACGGTTTTGTTACGCACTTATTTTCCAAAAACCCAAGAATGAGTGAACCAAAAATATTACAAAACAAGTGTGTCCAGACTTATTTTAAAGGAGTCAAGATTCTCTTGCCACATGCTTTCTCCTTTGATAAGCAGCTGTGCTAAGTCAACCTATTTTTCCTAACCAGGTCTAGGTTACTGTGGTAGGAAAAGTAAACCCTAGAGACAGGAAAAAGCTCAACTAAAGACTTCTACTTTAGTAACAAAAAAGCAACTTAAGTCCTTCAGCTAGACCTACAGAAACTAGTTATGTTTGGTTAAAAAAAATAAAAAAGCTTATGAATCTGTTTCTAATATACAGTGTTAACTTGCTACCCACACAAATCCTCAAAATTAAGTCTTTTCAGATATTTTTTTCTTCATAGGATCGGCACACTCAGATTCTTTAAATTTAGTCTCAACTACAGTCTATTACAACAAAACAAAACAAAAACAAAAACAAACTTGAAGCCGGGCGGTGGTGGCACACACCTTTAATCCCAGCACTTGGGAGGCAGACAGGTGGATCTCTGTGAGTTCAAGGCCAGTCTGGTCTACAGAGTTCCAGGACAGGCCCCAAAGCTACAGAGAATCCTGTCTTGAAACAACAACAACAAAAAAAAAAAAACAAAAAAAACTTGATCTGATATTTATATGACCACTGCACTTTCAAGTCAACAACATCATGCAAAATGACATCTCGTGGTACTCTGGATTCTAAATCTCTTCTCAGTACCAACCAAAGAGTCTTAACCAAAGAGAAATGTCTTCCTCACTTCACAGATTTTATTTACAGAAATCTACACTTCTAAGGCTAAAATCCTTTGCCTTTTTATTTATTCATATTTTCTCTCCAATTTTTTCCTTCCCACCTCCAGACTTAGCCAAATATATTTGCCATACTTAATTAATGGTGGACAGGAAATTACTTTTTAAGTATATATGTATACATAGATACATACATCTCTAGATAATTATTAAGTCTAAACAAAGAATGCATTCTTCAAATGGTGAGACATTTTACATAACAACTCAAATATCCAAGCCAGGCAGTGGTGGCGCACACCTTTAATACCAGCACTTGGGATGCAGAGGCATGCAGATCTCTGTGAGTTCGAGGCCAACCTGGTCTACAAGAGTTAGTTCCAGTATAGTCTCCAAAGCTACAGAGAAATCCTGTCTTGAAAAACCAAATATAATTCAAATATCCAAAAAAAAAAAAAAAACCCAGACATTTGTGGAGGAATGATCCAGGTCTCTAAAAGAATTCCAATCCTATCTTTCTTTATGCAGCATGCCCCTTTAATCACCAGCTAAATTTTATTTCATTTTATTTATGAATAAGGATGCTTCTAGAATCTAGTGGGCAGAGGCCAACAGTG
Organism: Arvicola amphibius; assembly: GCF_903992535.2. Classification (NCBI taxonomy): domain Eukaryota; kingdom Metazoa; phylum Chordata; class Mammalia; order Rodentia; family Cricetidae; genus Arvicola; species Arvicola amphibius. The sequence continues at coordinate 43,212,093 of NC_052051.1, read as the reverse complement.
CTGCTAATATCACAGTGACTGAGCAGTGCCCTCCACAAATAATGCCCAGTTCAAAACAGCAGTAGGTCTGAGGTTCAAAAGCCAGACCTATAATACCTAGAGAGGGCTAGTAAGTAATTAACTCTACAATTAATATTAGCTATACACTATAGATGCATTGTCACATAAACACCAATTAGAAAATGTAATGCTGAAAGATATTTTATAAATGTACAGTATCATATACATTTTACTACCTTTTTGTCACATATACAATTAGAAAATGGAATGCTGAAAGATTTTATGAATGTACAGTATCATACATTTTTACATACATATGTAAAACAAGATTAATAATGTAGTATCATGTTGTACTTGGATAACTTTGTTTATGATAAAAACGCCAAGACTATACACAGGAGAAAATGTGTCTGTGAGCAAAATAATTTGTAAAACCCTACTTGATTTTCTGTTTCTAAAAATAAACAAGATATTTTCATATGAATCCATCCTGTGCTAGAACTGCTAAAGAACATCTCCACATATAAACAGTTCTGGACTAGCCTGCTACCTCAACACTGCAACAGGTCTTTTAGATGGCTGACAAAACCGGAGTATAATCCTGAGCATACAAACATTTCTGAATCAGTAAAATGTTCATTGAAACATTGTAACCCTCATTTAACAAATCCAAGAAAGTCCTAAACCTAACCCCCCTCCAAAAAAAAAAAAAAAAAACCTTTAAAGTTACTTATTTGGTGGGGTTGGTGTTTTTTTTTTTTTTTCTTTTCGAGACAGTTTCTCTTGGTAGCCCTGGCTGTTCCAGAATTCAAATGCTGACCAGGCTAGCCTCCAACTCACAGATCCACCTACCTGCTTCTGCCTACTTAGTAACTGGGATTAAAGGCATGAGCCACCACCACCTGGCATGCTGAATTTTAAGGAACAACCTAAACCCATAAACTCAGCAATATGGCTGAATAACCAACCTCAATTCATTTACGTATGTAAGAAAGAGAAAAGGCGAGGGAAGGAGTTCCAAGGTATACACATGAGGGTCAAAGAACAATTTGCAAGAATTGGTTCTCACCTACCATGAATATCCTAGAGATCAAAATTACGCCCTCAGAACTCGGCTTTTCAGTAAGCATCCCTTTCTGCTCAGAATCTAACCAGCTTGTCAGTCTTAAACTGTAACGGGAACTTTAACCCAGTGTTTACAATTCTAAACTAAGGGCAATCTCATCTAAAAGACTACAGAGTTAATTGATACTAAGCTAACTATTCATCAACAGGCAATAACCAATTCAGTCAATGTAAGGTAAGGCACATGAAATTACTCTCATATATTCAAATCAACAGCGGGTACAAACTTAGCTCCAGACGTCTACTACATGAGGACACCAACAAGAGTCTGTGTATTTGATAAAAGGGAAACCAACCAAGCTTTCAGTTGTGACACAGCTACAGCAACTCGGCAGTGAACAGCTGCAGGGAGAGCAGCACAGGCAGCCACACACGCGGAAGGAAGCACAGACAGAACCACCCCAGCAGACCAGTATCCTAGTCCACTTCAACTGTCAGAAGCCAGCAGTCTACTTCAGTTGCCACCTGGGATGCTGCTTCGGCGGCAGCTTACTTGACTTGATGGACAGAGGCCAAAATGTTGGTACAGGACTAAAGCATAAAGTTTTGGCACCCAAATGCCTCCAAACCACAGTGATAGTTTTAAAAAGTGCCTTTCTACTGAGAATCTCAAAATCTGCGCATCGACCTTTATTTCTTCTGCTCAACAAAAATATCCCAATTTGGATGGAGGAGGTCTTTCAGATACACATAAAACAGTAAAAACTGCAAGTCACCATGTGTACATAGCTCATCAGACAGACACCGGCTTACTATCTATCACCTTACTACACAGCACACTTCTGGAGGTTTTGATGTTAGGCTTTGGTAACTTTTTTCCAATACAACCTCCAATTTGTACTGTCTAGAGATAAACACTACACTGCACTTTCAGCTGAAGCTGAAAAGTTAATTTGCTTACTTAGTTTTGAGGCAGGATCTCACTAGAAAACCTGCCTGCCTCCACCTCTAAGTGCCTGGGTTAAAGGTGTGCACCACCAGGCCTGGCCTATTTTAACACTGTTCAAAGACTCAAGAGGTTTTTACATGCCACTGTAGCTTGCTTACATTAAAACTTTTCAGTTTGCCCTATGTAACAAAATCAACTTCACTTTTTGCTAAACGTTCACAATGGCCTAACCATTAACCACATGGGAAACACACTGGGAGTTTAAGCTAACCAAAGATACGGGACCATTACAGTTACAGCTGAACTATAGGTGGATGTTTTAAGATAACGGGTGTATTTCTAGCCAAAAAGAACATCTCTGTTTTCCTTTACAGCTTCTAGAAGAAAAAAAGCTGATTCTAATTCTCCTCGTTCTTCCCTAGATTCCACCAGCTTTGATCCTCAGAACATCCTACAATCAAGAAACAGTTTAAGTGCCCATATTGATTTCTACTCAAGCTGGCTGGGGATCATTATGGGCCCTACTTCTAGACCTCTATATACTACCTAAGCCAATATTTTAAACAAGAATGGCTTTTTCATTAAGCAAGCGTTTATGAAGATTTCAGTAAGCCAAATTAAAATTTTCATCAGCTTTAGACTTTAGACATGCAGTAGGCATTTTCCAAATATTTTTCATTTCATTTTACGTTGACATTATTTTCATATGTATTTATCATATATTTGTTATATACAAGTAGTTGATTCACCCACCACCAACTTTTTGTGCACACCAAACATTACCCAGTTTTGTGTTTATTAATTCTCTGGGTCCAAATTTTCTGCATCTTTCTTTGTCGATTCCAACTGTGTTTAAAACACTGACTTATCTCCCCTAGAACTTAAGCCACTGCAGGCGGTTGTACTGTTTGTTTCTAGAACACTGGGCAATGGGAGAAAAAGACTAATAGCTTGTCTTTATTTCTTTGTTATGTAAGTATTAGAAATGTAACAAGCAGAAGGGTAGAGTTAGTAGGCAGGAGCAGGGCGGCAGGGACAGGAGTACTGAGGGGTACATCAGACCCGTCCACCCGGCTCGCTCGATCAGAGAGAATCCCTAGAACCCGGCAAACTCCCGGCTTCCCTCCGCTTCTGGCCGGACCCGGCTGATGAAGCCGGCGACACCAAGAGGACCGCGACCCTAAAACGTCACCGAGGGCACCGACGACCGAGTTCCACGACAGCCCTGGGCTCTACCCACCCTACTGTACTGTCACCCGGAGTTTCTTTAGTGAGCACTAATTTTAGGCAATTTGGGAAAATCAGCAGCTGTCAAAACGGCGCGAGTCATCAGCACAGGCGCGAGGTGGCGGAGGTGGCGCCGAGGAAGGGAGGCACGGAGAGGGCTTCGGCTCCAGCGCTGCCGTTTCTTTGTTCCCCAATTTTCCGCCCGGTATTTCCGAGGCGGTCCCGGGTCACGCCGCCCGAAGGGACGCGGCAGCGGGGGACAAGCCGGGGTTCCAGCCGCAGCGCGGCTCCGGGACGCCAGGCCGCCCGCCCGCACCTCCGCGTGAGCGCCCGCCCGCACCGCCGCCCGCCGGCCGCCCTCACCTGCCGCTCCGCGCCGCGCCGTGAGCCTGGGCCGCGGCCGACTAAGCCGAGCGTCCGCGCCTCGCCAGCGCTCCCTTAGGTGGCGGCTGGCAGCGCGGAGCCCCGCTACAGCCTCCTCTCAAACCGGTTTCAGCTGCCCTAGACTAAACTGCCAGCCCACCCCGTGGGGCGGGGTCGAAGGGGGGGCGGGGAGGGGCGGGGCCTGACGTCACGCCCGGTCCCTTCCTGGCCAATCGGCGGCCGCGCGCCGGGGGCGGGCTGCGCGTTCCTGGCAGGCGGGCCCAGAGATCTGAGGTGGCCCAGGGTCCTGGCTAGCCTGGTCAGGCTCAGCTGAGGAGGGTCACGAGGGCGCGGCTGTAATCCCAGCATCCGGGAGGTTGAAACAGGGGCAGGAAGATAGCGAGTTCGAGGCCAACCTAGACTGCAAAGGTAGTCTGACGTTTTCTGGAAACTAGCTTTCTTTACCAAGCACACCAAACACACTCAGAGTAAACCATTAAAGCTGCCGGGTGGTGGCCGAGCATACAACCCAAGTCTGTGAGCTCGAGACCAGTCTGATCTACAAAGTGAGTTCCAGGACAGGCAGGGCTGTACAGACAGGTTTCCCTGTCTTGCAAAACAAAGCAAGAAACAAACAAAAGAAACCATTAAAGCCTGAATAAAGGGACCTAGAGATAATTCAGTAGATAATGGCACTGTCCACCAAGCTTGAAGACCTGAGATCAACCCCTGAACCCACAGAGTGGGGAAGACCCAACACTCTCTGACTGCTATAAGCCTGCGTCACAAACACTAAATAATAAATAAACCAAATAGAGACCCTCCCTCAATAGGGTTGTTTGTTAATTTCTAAAACTACCCTTCTTCCTTTTAAGTCCTCCTTCCCTCTCTCTCCCTCCCTCCCCCCCCTCCCTCCCCCCTCTCTCTCTCTCTCTCTCTCTCTCTCTCTCTCTCTCTCTCTCTCTCACACACACACACACACACACACACACACACACACATTTTCTCCTGCCACAAATCGACCACTAGGTAACTATTTTAATTTATTTTATTTTATTTTGGTTTTTCGAGACAGGGTTTCAGTCTGTGGCTTTGGAGCCTGTCCTGGAACTAGCTCTTCTTGTAGAGATCTTTGTAGAGATCCACCTGCCTCTGCTCCCTAGCACTGGGACTAAAAGGCGTGGGTGCGGTAACTTCTAATGTAAAACTATGGTAACACCCGGTTACTTAAATCGAGGTTGTAACAAACAACAGAAGCACCTTCTCCTTTGACAGAGCTACTGAAGGGTCCAGAGCTGATCATTTGCTAATCGCTTGGCGCTGACCTTCATTTCTCCGTTGTTAGTTATACTTCAGAGATGGCAGTTTTCCAAAAGAGTCTACTTCCTTTAAATGTTTATAAAGTATAAGATCTCATTCTTCTGTTATCACCACTTAGTCAAGCTACTACTTGGAATATTTATGGCTAAAAATGGTAGACCTGGGGGGGCTGGAGAGATGGCTCAGAGGTTAAGAGCACTGACTGCTCTTCCAGAGGTCCTGAGTTCAATTCCCAGCAACCACATGGTGAATCACAGCCATCTATAATGAGATCTGGTGGCCCTCTTCTGGCATGACAAGCATACATGGAAGGAATGTTGTTATACATAATAATACATAAATCTTAAGAAAAAAGAAAAGATGGTAGACACCTGACCCGTGCCCTTCCCTAAATCCTCTTGAAAATAATAAACAACAAAATGTCTGGGTCTTATTGCAGGTCTATACTTCTGGAAGTTAGGTCAGGATTGCTACCATGTTGGAGGCTTGGCTACACAGTGGATACCAGACTTGCTAGAGCTACAGAACAAAGATCTTGTCCAAAACAGTAAACAAAAGCTTGGCTGACCCAACATATCCTTGAGTTCCACATTGGCAGATTCAAGCAATCACAGATGAAAATAGGAAAACATACATTTGTGCTAACCATAGCCTTTTTTCTTCTAACCAATACAGTATGGCGAATACTTATGAGCATTTTCATCATATTAGGTTATATAAGAAACTAAAGAGCCAGGTGGGTAGTGGCAGCGCACGCCTTTAATCCCAGCACTTGGGAGGCGGAGGCAGCGGATCTCTGTGAGTTCAAGGCCAGCCTTGTCTACAAGCACTAGATGCAGGACAGTCCCCAAAGCTGCATACACATTGGAAGGATGACCTAGGACCAGAAACAGAGGGATTTCTGCAAGATAACTAGCTGGTACAGGAGAGGATTTTCAAAGAACCTGAATCCACACAGGTCAAGAAGGGATTCCTGGAATGTTTTCTAGAACAGGCCTAGAAAACGTCTTGGATAGCATCATTTATGTCAACCACGAGCCTAGTCCTGCCACCAAAGATCCTAAAACTAGACTGACAGTGTGTCCCCCTCCTCTAGCTGCCAGTCCATATGGGGACATTATAATTCCTCAAACACATTCCTGATGAGATTAGTTCGAGAATTACTTATTATTACCGAAGGGCACTGAGTACTTACACTCACAAAAATACTTACATTTGCCATTTTATTTGATGAATAATGAAATGCATTCTCAGTTGTCTGGAATCAGCACGCAATCTCGTTTGTGTGTTCCTCTTTAAATGGTGCTCATGGGAAAGTTCTCAGTTTAGGGAGCTAGGCCTAGATTTGTGCTCTGCCCATCACCATCTGTGACATTATGAATATAATATTCAGTCGTAGATTTATTGCTACTAACGAATTTCGACAGAGAATTCCGGGGAGCCCATTTACTTTCTTAGTCAATTTTCTAGAGGCGGAGTTGGAGCGTCGCTAAACTCCAGTTCTAGGTTACTGAAGTTAGTTTATTCGATGCAATTTCTCAGATACATTTTACCATGAAAATAACTTAATGCAGACACTAGTTTTAAACAACCACCAAATTATTGCTCCATACCATTGTTAGTGGTCTTTTCTTACTATTTAATATCATTAAATTTAGTCTAAAAATTGCAAGTCTGTATTTTTGTCACAAGTACTAATTTTTCGTGTGTGTGTGTGTGTGTGTGTGTGTGTGTGTGTTCTCCCTTGGTGGTTATAGCTACTATCAGCTTTGTTTTGCATGCGTTTTCTTTCCTAGAAGTATTACGGCTCAGATAAAAGGCTGATACTGATCTTTTGTCCCACATTCCACCAGTGTTCTCTATCGGCATATTTATCATTCTTCACGTTATCAGTTGTGCTTGTTTGTGAACGTGTAGGGTGGCCCCGCCTACTCTCCAATGGGAGTCCTAACTCAGCCCATGCAGTGGGAAAGAAGCGACCAAAATTGTAGGTCAAGGCCTCTTGAACTCTAATAACTCGCACCCCTTCTACTTGAGAGTTTTACAAAGCCCGGGAGTGTAAAATGGTGAACAGGTTCTGCCAATGTGTAGGCAAGTGAGCAGCGCACGACAAACTCCCACCACCACGGAGCCACTTGCCCATGGCTTTCCTTTATAAGGGGCTCTATCCTCTCACACTGCAAGTCAAAATAAACCCCTCCTTCCTCAAAAAATAAAATAAAGGCCGGGCTGCCGTGGCACATGCCTTTAATCTCAGCACTCAGAAGGCAGAGGCAGGCAGATCTCTGAGTTTAAGGCCAGCCTGGTCTACAGAGCGAGTTCCAGGACAGCCAAGGATACACAGAGAAACCCTGTCTTGAAAAGTCAAAAAGTAAAATAAAATAAAAAGTAAAATAGGCATACAAATCAAACATTTATTGGCAATAAATCATAAAGTAGTTTATTTTAAACTAACACTTTGGTACGCATACCAGTTTTACTATTTATTAAAACAAATGAAAATTTGTTTATTTTTACATAAAGATTAAATCTTGAGCTGGGCACAGTGGCACATGCCTTTAATCCCAGCACTCTGAAGACAGGTGGATCTTTGTGAGTTTGGGGCCTGCCTGATTTACATAGGAAATTCCAGGACAGAGAAAATTCCACATAGAGAAACCCTATCTCAAAACAAAACACAACAAAAAGCAAACAAACAAAAAATCCAAAGAATTAAATATTGGCCAGGCCTGATAGCACAGTCCTAGCTACTTGGGAGGTTGAGGTAGAAGGATCACAAATTCAGTACCTGCCAGGGCCAAAGTGAGTTCAGGACCAGCTTGAGCAGCCTAGTGAGGCCTTATCTCCAAAGACTTCAGGAGACGCAGCTCTGTGGTAGACGCCCTTCCTGGCACAGGCTAGCCTTAGGTTCAACTCTCAGAACCACAAATAGCCCAAACTATACTTGGCCAAATGTGTGAAACTACAGAATATAGAAGAATATCTTAACATTTCTTGGAGTTTATTGATATTTTAATTTTATAATTGCCCAACTGGGAACACTTCTCTTAGCATGTTTACTTGTGTGATACAGGTGATATGTGTGTAGAATACACACATATCTTAACACATGCGTGCAGTCCACTCAGCTGCTAAACTGTGAACTGCAGGCTAGTTGACCTTAAGCTTCTCTGCCATTTTTCTTTCTCCTCCCGTCTCTCCCTAGGAGTACTAGGGTCACAGACGCCAACCACCCTTCTGGCTTTTTTTTTTAACAACAACAAAAAAAAAACCTAGAGTATTGGAGATCAAACCAAGGTTCCCAGGCTCATGTAAAGTCACGGAATCAGCCGGGCGTGATGGTGCACACCTTTAATCCCAGCACTCGGGAGGCAAAGGTAGGCGGATCTTTGTGAGTTCAAGGCCAGTCTGGTCTACGAGAGCTAGAGAAACCCTGTCTCGAAAAACAAAACAAAACAACAACAACAAAAAAGCACAGAATCACCCCCCAGATATTGTCAGATATGGTGGTACACTCCTGTAATCCCAGCACCTGAGAAGAAGGGGTGGCAAGATCAGAAATTCAAGGTCATTCTTGGCTACATTAGGTGCTCAGGGCCAATACAGGCTATAGGAGATCTTCTATCAGAGGAAAAAATCCTTAGAGTTCAATAGTAAGTGAAATGTGTGCTTTACATGTACAAGACTCTGGCTTCAATCCCCAGCACTTTAAGGGAACACGTTTTATTTATTTTATTATTTATTTAGATTTTTCGAAACAGGGTTTTTCTGTGTAACAGTTCTGGCAGTCCTGGAACTTGCTTTGTAGATCAGGTTGGCCTTGAACTCACAGGGATCTGCCTGCCTCTGCCTCCCAGTGCTGGAGTCACAGGTGTGCACCACCACCACCTGGTTGGGGGGGTACCTTTTTCAAATGATTCAACAATTGACTAGTTATGATTTTATTTTACAGAAAATACTGATAACTTTCCTCAAAATGAGCTACTACTGTTTTCAGAATATATCCTGCCTGTAAACAAAAGAACTCTTAAGAGTACTGTTACTATGTGCTGGGCTTAAATATCCAGTTGCCAACTGCAACCTGGCAGCCAGCCAAAGCGAGCTGGGACTGGACCCAGGGAGGCAGGGTTTCTTGGCAAGCGTGGCACATTAATTATGTGCATGTTTTTGATGAGGAGATTAGAGGCCGTGTTTCTGTTCTCTGTCTACTCCTGACTTGCAGATTCTCACCCCTCCTTTATCATTTTACCTAAAGACAAAAAGGAGAGTGGGAACTGACACCACACGGAGCTTATCTGATGTAGCTTCAGAGGGCCCTCCTAGAATCGGGCTGCAGGGAAGGAGCTGGGACTCAGATCATCACACCCCAGCATCAGACCTGGCACATGGCCGCTGTAAAGGCGCCTCCACAGGACAGAGGAAAGTTCAGGAGACGTGCTAAGTATGTGTGGTAGTTCTAGCTGTCACTATTTTATTATCAATGATAAGTAATGGTGACTAGATCTACTGTTTCCTTCCCTCCTTACTCTCCTTCCTTCCTTTCTCTCCTTCCTTCTTTCCCTCTTTCCTTCCTTCTTTTGAAACAGGGTCGCACTATGAAGCCTTGGTTAACCTGGAACTTACTATGTAGAACAGACTGGACTGGAACTCATAGTGATTCCCTTTCCTCTACCCTCTGAGTCCTGGGATTAAAGACTTGCTCCACTACACCCAGTTTATTGCCTGGATTTGGTCAGATGTGGTGGTGGTAGACACTGTGAACCCAGCACCTGAGAGGCGGGGGCAGCAGGAGCAGAAGTGTTCAAAAACAATCCAGGCCGGGCGGTGGTGGCGCACGCCTTTAATCCCAGCACTCGGGAGGCAGAGGCAGGCGGATCTCTGTGAGTTCGAGGCCAGCCTGGTCTACAAGAGCTAGTTCCAGGACAGGCTCTAAAAAAGCTGCAGAGAAACCCTGTCTCAAAAAACCAAAAAAAAAAAAAAAAAAAGAAAAAAAAAAAAAACAATCCAGGTTATAGACCTTGTAAAAAAAATAATATATATGAATAATACACACACACACACATACACACACACACATATATACATATATATATATAAGAGAGAGAGAGAGAGAGAGAGAAAGAGAGAGAGAGAGAGAGAGCTCTCTACATAGCTCTGGCTCTCCTGGAACTCACACTATGTAGACCAGGCTGGCCTGTTATGATTTTTATATTTAATCTATTTCTTGTGTGTGTGTGTGTGTGTGTGCATAAATGCACAGTCCCATTTAATACAGGCCCCCACTCTGCTGTGTGAGCTCACTGACTATCCTAATCATATACTTCCTACATTTGCATGACCCAGCCAGGCCTTTAAGTTTGGATTCTAAGTTAATGAAACTAATTTCCGATTGCCCATGTACTGATGAGTTAAAGGGAACCTTTATATGAACACTTATTGCTTTTTCCTACTACACAGCAAATTAAGTCCCGGTCCAAGGGCCACAAAGAGAATTTGCCCAGACCTCTCAGGATTCACCAGTGGTACTACACAATCAATTCATGTGACTATATATAAAAATATGACATCAAAAAAATTCAAATGTTGTCCTAAAAAGATGAGAGCCAGGCTTAGGGCTACAGCTTTTGGAAACTAAGGAGGGAAGATTGGAAGTTCAAGGCCTGGCTGTGCTTTTAAAGTGAGTGTAAAGCCAACCTAGTGAACTTGACAAAAAAAAAAAAAAAAAAAAAAAAAAAAAAAAAAAAAACAGTGTCAAAATACAAAGTGGGAGGGCCGGTGGTAGAGCCTGGCGGTAGAGCACTTACCGTGTTTCAAAAACAACAACAAAAGCAAACAAAACAAACAAGCCCAACTAGTTCAGACTCTCAGCACAGCGAGGCTGGTCCAAGTCTCAACTCCTCCAGGGCTGTTCTTTCATCCCTCCTTTAAAAATCTCCCTGGAGCGTTTACTCGGTTCTCATATGCAAAGGGAGGGGCTACTCCAAACTATGCTGTGGCTCTGTGGTTTCAGAAGGCTAACCCATTGCTTGCTTCCAGTAATTCTCCATTTTTACATACCTAATGTCATACAACGCTGATGAGGGAGAGGAGGAGGCTGTGATGAACACATAGCCCTCATTCCCGCCGCGCACCCTGCGAGGGGAACCCCAGAGTCCTTTCTGTACGGTACTTCAGGGAGCACCCTACAACAGCCTGGACTCAGATGGACATCTGCACTTCCTATTTAGTTACAAATGTGTTCAAGTCACTACTCACAAGAAATAGAAACAGTCCCGACATGGCTATTAAATGCTCAGGGCCTTGACTGCACCACTTTCCCCGTAACTCTCTCCAGAAAAAGCATGGTGACACTCTAGCTCATGTGAGTGACCTTGACTTTATTACTCCTGCTCTAATTTTATTTATTTATTTTGGTTTTACGAGACAGGGTTTCTCTGTGTTGCTTTGGAGCCTGTCTTGGAACTAGCTCTTATAGACCAGGCTGGCCTCGAACTCACAGAGATCCACCTGCCTCTGCCTCCCGAGTGCTGGGATTAAAGGTGCGTGCCACCACTGCCTGGCTCTAATTTATTTTTAAACACAATCTTCGGGCATCCGGACTAAACTCCTATCGTGGTGCAAACAGACTTGTGGTCAACAGTTGCTCCAGTGCTTCGCCATAGAGAAAGTATTTCAGGGCAGATGAGACGGCTTGACCAGTAAAGCCTGTCTTGTCACCAAGCCTGGGGGCCTGGGCTGAACTACCGGAACTTCCTAGTAGAAAGAAAGAGCTGACACCCGGAAGACATCCTCTGACCTCCGTGTGCGCCCAGTGACTCAGGCATATGCACATGCGCACATCCAAAATCAACAACCTTTTAGGAAGAACCGGGTTTGGTTTTGTTTTATGTGTATGGGTGTTTTGCTTGCCCTGCCTGTGTATAGTGTGCATGCCTGGCGCCTGTGGAAGCCAGAAGAAAGAATAGGATCCCCCCCCAGAACCGGAGCTAAGAAGAAAGAATCCGATCCCCTAGAACCGGAGCTATGAACTGTTCTGAGTCATCACGTGGGTGCTGGGATTCAGACCTGGGTCCTCTTGAAGAGTAGCAAACACCCATCTCTCTAGACCTAAAAATAAAATTTCTTTTTGTTTCTGTTTTTTATTTTTCGAGACAGGGTTTCACTGTAGCTTTGGAGACTGTCCTGGAACTCACTCCAAATAAAATTCCTTAAAGCTGGAAAGAAAATGTGTTTTATTTACTGAGACAGTCCCTCATAAGTTGTAATATGAAACAAAAGAATTCTGCACCAAGATCATTAGCAGTTAAGAACCGTTTTGTGTGTGTGTGTGGGGGGGGGGGTTGTTTGTTTGCTTGCTGGGTAGATTAGTATTTTCTAAGAACATTTATATTGCTTTACGTTTTTCAATTTTCAACTTTTGGCCTTTTGAAAAGGATCATTTTGTAGCCCAAGCTTGCCTTATCTTATTGTGTAACCCAGCTGGGTTTAGGGTTCCTGGTAATCCTGCCTCCACCTTCCGAGGACTAGGATTTCATGTGTGACTCTTGTCTTTCAATAGAGAACCCATGCATAGGAGACATCTTGCAAACATGAATTTATTTAATCCTCCAAAGCATCCTTGAGATGGCATTAACATCCCTGAATGGGATGAAAGCCAATGAGGTAGACACTTAGCTGCTTCTGTCTGACTGCCTGACTTTATACAAATTGCTCATTCTCTTCAGGGTTCTTTCTGATCTAGAAAGCCAAGATAAAATCTGCCTTATCAAACATAAAATCAAAAAAGAATGCCAAGCCGGGCGGTGGTGGTGCACGCCTTTAATCCCAGCACTCGGGAGGCAGAGGCAGGCGGATCTCTGAGTTCGAGGCCAGCCTGGTCTACAAGAGCTAGTTCCAGGACAGGCTCCAAAAAAACTTCAGGGAAACCCTGTCTCGAAAAAAGCAAAAAAAAAAAAAAAAAAGAATGCCAAGTGTGAAAGAGTTCTTGTATAAAGCACCTGGTCTAGGAAAAACAAAAAATATTTTCTTTACAGTTGTAAAGACTCCTGAGCTATAGTGTGCGGGAGGTAGCTCGGTTGCTGACTAGATAACCCTCCTCCAACCCCAATTCGCCCTTCTCTGATTGGGATCTTAGAGTTGACCTTGATGGGGTGGGGAACCAGGAAATACTACAAGCCCCTCAGGGCCCTTCTTCCTGAAGAGCCTGTTGGTCAATATTTCCCGCCCACCACACTTCATAGACCGAGGGACCATGGATTTACTGAGCTGGCTAAAATTCAGATTTTTCTTTCCTGCTATGAGATGCACTGATTCATAACTTGGCTCTGCATGTCATGAGGCCTATTTTCCCCAGCTTTAATACAAAGCAATTCCAAGCATGGAAAAACAGCCCCTAAAAAGGATTTCCACTTTACGGCTGTTTTCAGTCTGATTAGGGAAGCACAATCCATCACACACAACTTTGTGGGTTGTTGATTCGAGCTTCAAAACAATGACAAAACCCAAACCAAACCCTTTATGCTGCCAATGGCTGCCCCAAAGGACCCAGACTGACAATTTAACACGATTTTGTTTGTTGTGCTTATGCCTTGTAGCTGTTTATCAATCAGGCGCTAGCTTTTCTTCTACAGGACCATGTTTGGTAAGAACGGTTGATTTAGAGAAATTAAGATATTTTATTAGAATAAAGCAGTATTAGCCAACATTATTTCAGTGACTGACATCCATCCCTGAAAACGTCCCTTTTCTCTGTGACATTTCAACCCTGTAGGGACCAAAACCCTCCTTCCTCAGCCCTCACATCTTTAACCCTCTGACCCCTCCACTGGCATGCTCCAGCGGCTGCAGCCTACTACATTCAACATTGTAGGTCTGGCTGAAGAAAATAAAAAGACCCTGCCTTCTGATTGGTCACATAACTAGCCATGTGACCAATAGCCAGCCAATCAGTTTTTCTCCACAGCCTCAGCTAGGTTACCCTGTCTGTAAGACTTCTGTAACAGGTACCAAATGCTCAGCAGTTTAAAACTAAAGAAATGAGTTCTGTCCGCGTTCCAGAGGCTGAAATGTTCAAGTCACCTATCTGCAACAGGTTCTCCCTCCGAGGGCTCTAAGAAAGTAGCTTCTCTAGGCCTGCAGCTTCACATAGTGCCTGCAATTGGGGCATTCTTAGATTTGCAGAAGTGTCTTTGATCTCTGCCTGTCATTTGGCGCATTCTCCTTATGTGTCTGTCTTTGTGGTTTTGTGGTGTCGTCCCCAGTCTCTCTCTCTCTCTCTCTCCTCTCTCTCTCTCTCTCTCTCTCTCTCTCTATATATATATATATATATATATATATATATATATATATATATATATATATATAAAACTGTGATCCACCCTAGTAACCTAACCTTAACTCGATTACACCTGCAAGGGCCCCGTTTCCAGACCAAGGCACATTTACAGATATGGGAGTTGAGTCTTGAACAGGACATGGTTCAGCCCATAGCGGATACTCAGGGGTCCTCCGTAGAAGCTGCATAGTTGAGGAGGTAGTGAAAAACCGGGCCAAGTCCATCATGATTCCAAATGAGACTGCCAGAGCATACGTGGTGTGGAAAACAGACAGAGAGCAACCCCTGGAAGCTGCAGAGTGCGGTCTGCATTGCGTTGTTGCCAGCGGCTCGCTCACTCCCTTGTCATTGCTCACCCGAGTGGCTTTCTCTTCCATCCTGGAAAACCACGGGCCCTCGCTTTAGTTTTTGAGTGAGTCACCATGATAAAATGCCTGACTGGAGGGAGGAGAGCTTTGGGGTTGACTCCCGGTTTCAGAGAACACAGTCTTGTGATGATGGGGACGGCAGAGTGGAAGCAGGAAGCAGAGCATCTGTCAGTAGACCGATACATCGGACTGGTCCTCTGTCCAGGAAGCCCGGGAAGCTAGAGTAGAGCCAGAAGTAGGCATAACCTTCCCAGTCTCACTCACAGCCCCCATCCAGGCTCCATTTCAAGAAGCTACAGTAATCAAAACTTCTCTCGGAGACCTGAACCTTCACAACATGGACCTTCAAACCTTAATAGTCTTTCACCAAAGGAATAACTTCCCCAAAGTCAGTGTACAAACAGGTGGTGAGACCGACAGACAAGTTCATCAGTCATGGAGAAAAATTAGGATACACAGAGGGGTAATAAGTCTTTGTGGAGACAGAGTTTTAAAATTCACTATATTTATTTGTGTGTGTTGGAGGGACAGTCCACATGCCATTCTGGACATATGCAAGTCAGAGGACGGCTCTCAGGAGAGGGCTTGGGGATCCGAACTCAGGTTCTCAGAATTTGTGGCAAGCACCTTTTACCACTTGAGCCATCCCGCTGCTATCACAAAGACAAATTTCTAGCATAGAAACTATCCTTTGATAGATGTCTGGGGTCCTTATTTGCTTTGAGACAGGGTCTCCCTATGTAGCCCTGGCTACCCTCGAACCCATAATCCTCCTGCCTCTGTCTCCTAGAAGATGGAGAAATTGCAGAACTGTGCTACAATGCTTGACTTACCTCTGCTTTTTTGACAGGGTCTCACACTGTAGCCTAGGCTGGTCTGGAACTCACTATATATCCCAGGCTAGACTCCAACTCACAGCAATCCTTCTGCCCATGCCTTTCAAATGCTGGGATTACTGACAGGAGCTACCATGTTCTGCTATCTCGACTTTTATTTTTTATTTTATTTATTTATATTTTATTTTATTGCTATCTCCACGTTTAAAAGAGTAAAATGCCCATTAAAAATGTGATGAAAACTCAGTATGAGAATAGAGGTCTGTAATTCCTTCTACTCAGGAAGCTGAGGCAGGAAAACCACACATTCAAGGTCAGCCTGGGCCACAGAATAAGTTTAAATCCAGTTTAGGAGACCTAGCAAGATCTTGTCTAAAGAAACAAACAAACTAAACTAAAATAGGGTGAAGCATATAGTTCAGTGACAGAGTACCAGCCTAGTGTGTGCAAGGCTGCAGGTTTGATCCCCAGTCACCACCACCCCCCACATGCACGCACACCAGAGAGAGAGAGAGAGAGAGAGAGAGAGAGAGGGGGGAGAGAGAGGGGAGAGAGAGAGAGAGAGAGAGAGAGAGAGAGAGAGAGAGAGAGAGAATTGAAAATGAAGCTAGACTTGGCAATACACACCTGTTGATGTCAGCATTTTCATGCTGAGGAAGGAGGATGATGAATTTGAGTCAGTCTGGCTACAAAGACTGTCTTAAAAGAAGAAGGGGGGGGGGGGGGGGGGAGGCTATTTTTAAGCCCAGTGTGGTGAGACACATCTGTAATCTGTCTGCATTTGGGAAGGGAGGCAGGAGGACCCAGCCTTCAAAGTCATCCTCCACTACTTATGGAGCTGCAGGATAGCTGTGCTAAAGACTGTGGGGGAGCAGGGAGGGAAGCTGGGTGTGGCGGTGCACACCTTTAATCCCAGCACGTGGGAGGTAGAGCAGAGTTCCATGCCAGTCTGGTTTACGGGTAGATCAAGTTTCAGGACAGCCAGGACTACACAGTGAGACCCTGTGAGACCATGTTTCAAAAGAAAAATTTAAATAAATAAATAAATGAATGAATGAAAGCGTGTAAGTCACCAATGTGTTGGTACATGTTTAAGAATGTGCTCTAAAACATTAAAGCATCTGGTGTTGCATGTGCCAGTCATAATGGCATAAATATTCCCCCACAGTCATCTGCAGCCACCAGCACGTCGATCCTAATGCTGAGATAGGACAAGCTGTACAACAGTTTATCAAATCTTCTGCAAAAGCAAGTGGCTCTCACGAGCACGATAAGCTGGAGCCATGTAAACTGAGAGGCAAAAAAGCTGTGGCATTTATCTTTTAACTGTTAGAAGACTAATTCCAGGGCCATAAAAATTCCACCTGCTGACCAGAAAATACTTCCAGACAGATAGGAGAAACAGGAAGCCATAAACATAAAGAGCTGTGTGCAGGTGATTTTCGCGGCAGGCTGAAAGCAGGGTGAGTTGACAACAGAAGATACTTCCTGGAAAACATGGCTCCCCTCTCCCTAAATGGTGCTGGGACCCTTTCACAGGTTAGTCAGGCATTGTGCCCGTGAGCTATGCTCCTAGCTCCTAAATCAGAGTCAAAGAACACGTGTACTAAGTCCTCCTGATGGGGAGCTCTGGCCAGGCTGTGTTCCTGCAGCCCCAGGCTGTAGAGCTAGTTCTAAGCATTCCTCGGAGCTCTGGGTACAGCTACTTCTCTACACCTAGTTCTAGGGCCTTGCAGCCCCCGATACCTACCTGTTTGGGTGACTATAAAACGATATAATGGACCAGGTTGCTTATGAGCAACAGAGTTGCTCCTCGTACTTCTGCAGGCAGGAAGTTCAAGATCAAGGCATTGGCTGACTGACGAGGGCTGCTTCCTGGTTCCTAGGTAGCTCTCAGGAGTCTCCTATTATAAGGGCGTTAATGACAATGCGGGGGCTCCTCCCCCATAACCTAATAACTTTCCAGAAGTTTCACCCCCAACTATCATCACCTTCTAAGTTGGCATTTCAACCTGTGAGCCCTGAGACACATGGATACTCAAACCATACAACCATCCTTGGGAAATACTTTTCAAACTTTAGTCTGCAGGGCCATCACAGGAAGTCCTGTTAGATGGGAAAGTAACTTGATAGTCTCCAGGTGCAGCTTCTGATTCTACAGCTTTGAGGAGCTCTAAGTGAAGTTTTTGGCATCTGTGGTCCCTTCTATTCCTTTGAAGTGTTTTGGCTGGAGAAGGTTCTCAGTGGAGCCAGGTGTGGTGGTGAAAGCCTCTAATTGAGCATTTGGGAGGCAAGGGCAAGGAGATCCCAGTGAGTCCTAGGCCACCCTGGTCTACACAGCAACTTATAAGTTAGCCTGGGTAGCGAAGAGGATCTCTGGTTTGCCTCTTGCGCATTCACTGGGCTGCAATTCGGGATTTTACATTCATTTTCTACAGCTTTAGTTTGTCTGGCTACCAACGCTCCACAATTATGAAATCACTTTTAATGTCTGGGACAATATTTACACAAAAGGTAACTGTCAAACACCAAGGCTGTAACTCGACATCTTTAGTTCTAGTTTCCTTGCTTTAGGCATGTCAGTTGTTGATATGTTATTGATATGTTGATGAGAGTCTTGCTATGTTACCCAAGCTGTTCTTTGATTTTCAATTCTCCTGCCTCAGCTTCCTGAGAGCTGGAATTGAAGGCATGCACACCAGAGCCTGGCCTTTGGTTCCAGTGTCACTGCCCCCACTTCACCTCCATAGAGACCTTGGGTGAGTCAGCTATTATGATTCTACAAGCTAAGGTTGGAATTCAGAAAACAATACCCCAAGGTCTCAGAAGCTTAAGGTGTTTTCTGCCCTTCCCTGCCCTCTCTTTTCTTTTTTCCACCTCCTGAAAGGCAATCACAGAAATCTGAATTCTTCCTCAGGCAGGTCATAGATGCCAGAGCACTCAAACTCTCTGGGATGCTCCTGGGTCAGCCTCCTGGGTGTTGGGATTACAGGAATGCACCATTGTGCTATGCTCGAAATTGATGCTTTTAAAGGAATGTGAAAATGGCTTTGCTTCTCACCCTTTTCAAGAAAGAAACCACCTCTGGCTCCTGCCCAGCGGCCCCAGGCCTTCTACAGATAGGATTGGGCATTTACCTTTCTTTGTTTCTGTCCCATATCTGTCAAGAGGGTTCTGGTGATACTTGGTGACGTGACTAGACTCTTGTGTGGACATCTGTCTGTTCCAGTCAACAGATTGTCAAAGCAGATCTGTTAAACTCACTCTTCCCGCGCTCTGACACTGCAGTCACCTCCCACACTGGATGGCTTCCACCACTGGGAAGTGGTGACTAGGCAGTTTGTAATTTTCAGCAAACCCTTGAGACAACTTTAACGTAATGTGAGACGTGGACCATGCTTATTTTCCAGTCAGAACAGCTTCAGAAGAGTGAGCGCGCGGAGAACGCAATTAAAGCGACCATACTGACACCCTTGGTGACATTTCATTGCTTTCTGAAAATAAATGGCTGATTCTTAGCTGTTAGTAGGACCGTCCACCTGCCCAGCCCAGGGTTACTCCACTCTATTTCCAAGTGCATCTCCTTGATAGGCTCAAGGTCCTTGCTGAAACCTTGAACGTTGAAGAAAAGCATCCTCTGTTTCTTTACCTTCCTGAAGCTTTCTCATCACGACTTGAGATCTTAGATTAAACTCTATGACATTGGAAGTCTTTACCAAGTCAAGAACTAGCCCAAGGACAGGGGTTTGATCTGACCAAGAGGGCACATCAAAGGGACAGAATACCAGGCCCTGAGGTATAGCTCAGCGGTAACACCCTCGCCTAGCATGGGTTAGGCTCTAGGTTCCATCCTCCACACCATAAAACAAAACAAACAACTACAAAAACTATAGTGACCTATAGTGGTTTCCAAAGTTTCCGGTACTGGTTCATGCTCAAGAAAAAAGTTAATGATAAAACTATTTGGTTTAATCTTAAGAAAAGCCACTCCACCAATACAAATAACTCCAATCTAGACCCAGTTTAGACCAAATTAAAATGCCTGCGTTTAATAAATGCAGCACTCTTGGGTGGATCGTGGACCGAAAACAACGGCGGCAGGGAGAAGAGCCCGCAAACCCTGGAGAACATGAATTCTCCCCCCACCCCAGCCTAAAAAACATGTGGGAGTGGTCCTGACCCTCCCAAGGGGAGGGGTCGGCGCTTGGCAGGCTGGGAGTTGGAGTACAGACCAACGCAACTCCCAGGCCAGGGCTTTGGGGTGATGCTCTCAACTTAACATTACAAAAACCAGTGGACATTTCTTGACAGGGTTTCTCTGCGTAGTCCTGGCTTCCCTGGGACTTGCTT
The DNA here is from genome assembly GCF_903992535.2 of Arvicola amphibius. Classification (NCBI taxonomy): domain Eukaryota; kingdom Metazoa; phylum Chordata; class Mammalia; order Rodentia; family Cricetidae; genus Arvicola; species Arvicola amphibius. The sequence goes on along the minus strand of NC_052051.1, from coordinate 43,192,281 downwards.
TATAGACCAGACTGGCCTCACACTTACTGAGATCCACCTGCCTCTTCCTCCCAAGTACACCACTAAGTACACACCATTAAAGGAGTGCACCACCATCGCCCAGTGATATTTCTTTTTTTTTTTTTTTTTTTTTTTTGGTTTTTCGAGACAGGGTTTCTCTGCGGCTTTGGAGCCTGTCCTGGAACTAGCTCTTGTAGACCAGGCTGGTCTCGAACTCACAGAGATCCACCTGCCTCTGCCTCCCGAGTGCTGGGATTAAAGGCGTGCGCCACCACCGCCCGGCTCCAGTGATATTTCTTTTTGAATGTTATCCATCTACACATTCTTGATTAAAAGTGTCCCTGAGCACTGAGCAAAGAGCTACGAGATGCTCATAAGAACACAATAGTGTCAGGGACCATTTTTCCTAAAGGATAGATTTGTCAGGGACCATCGTCCTTACAAGGATAGCAGAGGTCATTGCCCTAAGAATGTTTACAGAGAACCCACCCCTCATCCCAGCTATCTTGAGAGCTATCTGTTAACAGAACCCGCCCCTTACTCCAGTGTTAATGGATCACATGCTTCGGCTTACACCAGGTGTTGGCTGATGACCTTCAGTTACCCCAGCAGAGTTCCTGCCTACCTACCTCCACCCCATTCAAGGGCTATATAAGCTGTAACTTTCACCCCAATAAACGGAGACCTTGACAATAGAATCTTGCTTGGTTTCCTTCCTCTCTCCAGCTCATGTCTTGCAGGTTAGCGCCCCTTCAGGGGACCCTGAATAGCTGACCCACCAAGCGGGGGTTACAAAATAGCCCCTGTGCTACTGGATGCCACCATCTCAAAAACCTGGAATCACTTGAGTGTAGGAGTGATTACTTTGAAGAAACACAACTATGGATAAAGAGGAGGAAATACTTGTGGCCAGTCATTAGCTTTTATTAGTAGTGTCCCTGCTGGTCTCAATAGTGGGAACTGTTCTTGGACAAGTGAATTTAGTTGGGTAACATTGTTCTAAGTAAGTCTATAGGAGCCACACCTCCATTCTGGAGTCTTGCTTTCCTTTAAGATCAAATCCAGTCTTATTAACACAGCTTAATGGTGATGAGATGGTTGCATTACGGGGGTGGCAGGGAGTGGGCTGCTGAGTTCAACTCCTATACTACGAGCAAATTAGTTAAAAGGAAAACAAATAAACCCAACTTTATTAAATGCCTATTCATCCATCCTTGGGTGCTTGATGTTTCTTCCTGCCCTATGGTAAAGTTGCAATCATGCATAGGCTCTACTGTTCCCTTACCCTGTTCCTGGCCTTGGGAAACAAAGCTACAGAAAGTCACACAGCCAGACAAACAGCTCCATCACACACAGAAGCCCAGTAGCCTTCACAAGGATTTCTACTGTGCCTCTCATCAATTCCCTCTTTCATTTCTTGGATTAATTTTGCTGCAGAACAAACTCTGAAATGTAGTGGCCTCAAACAACCATTTCATTATCTCCCTCAGTGCTGCTGGCTGACCAGGCAGAGCTGGGGACTCAGGATTTCTCACGGAGCTGATCCTGACAGGGCCACATGACGGCTTCTTTGCTCATGTGTGGCCTTTCAGCTGGAATGATGGGAACAGGCATCTCCGTCTTCACCCTCCTTTCCACATGGACTTCCTCACAGCATGGGGCGCTAAAGAAAGACACTTTACCTGGTGACTGGCTTCCCCTGGAGCGGCTGTTCTACATTTACCACAGTAATCTAGTTAGATAATAGATTGGGGTTTTGGTTTGTTGTTTGTTTTTTAAGTCTGGGGAAGAAAGAAGCTCTGATAAATACAAACTAAGGGATGTTTTGGTTCTAAAGCAACATTGTCACCTATTCAAGGACATGTCAGCAACTTCTGCCCTTTCCTACATCTCAAAACACATTTATGCACACAATAATGATTTCTCTTCAAACCTAGCACATGTAATTCCAGCAGGTAGAAATTGGAGGTATAAAGATCAGGAGTTCAGGACCAGCTTGGGTTCCATAAGAATCTGTCTCAAGCTGGGTGGTGGCGGCACACGTCATTAATCTCAACACTTGGGAAGCAAAGGCAGGTGCACCTCTGTGAGTTCAAGGCCAGCCTGGTCTACAGAGCAAGTGCCAGGACAGGCTCCAAAGCTACACAGAGAAACCCTGTCTCGAAAAACAAACAAACAAACAAATCTGTCTCAAAAATAAAACAATGCTCCCTACCTATACCTTGGATCTTTCACTCCATTCCTCTTTTTTAAAATGTACCTGTTATATACCTGAGTTTAAAAAAAAAAAACATTAAAATATACCAACTTGTCTGGGAGGTTGTAACATGGCTCCCAGCAGTTCAATCTCAGTGAAGTATTCTGTATCTACCAAGCACTACGAGCTGCTCGGTTTAGGCTCTGGTTTAAGATCTCTCAGGAAAACTGCATTTGAGATGGCTGCCAAGCATGTAGCTCTCTGAAACTCTGCTAGGGTCCGAAGATTCATCTCCAAGATGGATCCTGGTCCTTGGGGAGGGGGAAAGCTTCACTGTCTTTCTGGTTACGTCTCCGCAGATTGTTTCAGTGTTCTTTGGACATGTGGCTGCCTTCCCCAAGAGTATAAAATCCAGAGAAAGCAAGCGAAAGGCCACTGTGACTTTTGTGGCCTAGTCTTGGAAGTCATCCCACAGCGTTTCCACGGTGGCCTGTCCGTCACAAAGGCCAGCTGTGGTCAGTGAGAGAGGATGACAGGGGAAGAGATGGCCGAGTGGCTGAGATAGTCGGGAGGGAGACAGAGGCAGGGATGCAGCGTTAGACCCCAGGGCAGTCAGGAAAGGCAAGTGCTGATTCAGCTCCTGGGCCTGGGAGAGAAACAGCCCAGCAGTCAGCAGTCCCCGCGTGGCTGCAGGAGATAAGCGAAAACGGAGAGGATCATGACACCAATTCGTCCCTTCTCTGTTATTCCTGCACAAACAACAGAAGTGCGCTGTCCATGCTTGGTCATTTTCAATTTCTCGGCTGAACCACAAGAAGAATATTTCTCTTGAAATATTAATTAGCTTCATGATGATGGTAGGAAGACATTTTTTGTTTGTTTAGTTTGGTTTGGTTTTTTTTTTTTTTTTTTTTTTTTTTGAGACAAGGTCTCTCTCTGTGTAGCTTTGGTGCCTGTCCTGGAACTAGCTCTTGTAGACCTGTAGACCAGGCTGGTTTTGAACTCACAGAGATCCACCTGCCTCAGCCTCCTGAGTGCTGGGATTAAAGGTGTGCACTACCACTGCCTGGCCAGGAAGACATTTTCAACTTCTAACAAGAAATCAGGGACAGAGCCAGGAAGCTCTCGTGCGCCGATATCATTAAGAGTTAATTTGCAGAACAATCCTGTCTAGGGTTCGTGCTGGGATAAAAGGAGATGATTTTCCAGGACGCCTTAATAGAAAACTGAAGCAAAGCGGACTTTGTGATTCCAACAGGAAGGGAACACTGGGTTGCTGTGTTCGGACAGTAACCTTAGAGCTTTGTTCTTTCACAACGTGCAGGAAAGCAAAAGCCCTCAAAACGACTTTCATCTGGACCTGAGCTTTTGGAAGCGTGCCCTCTCCGGTCTGTCTCCACTTCCCTCTGGCCGGCTCTTCCCCTCCCCTCACCTCATCTGCTTTCATCAGAGGCAGCAAGGGCGTCTATGTTGCCCAACCCCCAGTGTGTTTTTGTTTTCAGGTTTTCTTGCCTAAGCCAGGCCAATCAGTCGATCACCCGCTGTTTCTGTAATGTTCTCCTAGTACCTGGAATGTCCCTTTCTCGCTGTTTGCCACATCTTTGGCTATCTGTGTACTGCCATTCTTCAGCCTCTAAATGTTGAGCGTCTTAAGTGCTTTGGGTCATATCTGTGTCCTTCTGTGTGATCTTATCCAATTCAATAGCTTTGATGCCATCAGAGGCCACATGCTAAGATTTATGTTCCTCGCCCTGATCTCTCCCTGCAGCTTGAGATAACTATATTCAAACTGTGCTGTTGATGTTTTCATCAGGGAATCCACAGCCATCCAGATGTGCCACCTGCTGCTCTTCCTTACCATACAAACCTGTTGCTCTACCCTAAGCCTTGCCTGCCTTGAAACAGCACCAGCTGTCATTCAGATGCCCTACCTGGGTTTGTCTTTCCCCTTGCTCTCTGCAGCCAGTACATCCAAGGTGCTGTCTATTCAATTTCCAAAACTCACCGCAAACATGGCCGCCTCTATCACTGCCCATCTCCCATTCTGGTCAACCTAGTCTCATTACAGAAAAATAGATATATATGAGAAAATAAAAACCATATTACACTAGCGTTTACACAAGACACTTTAATAGATTCCGACTTCCCATGGAATTGAAAATAAACTTGTACTTGATGAAACATATCTATAATACCAGCCTTTGGGAGACTGAAGTCTTCAAGACCCTGTCTCCAAAAGCATTAGACAGGTCAGTAGGTAAGTAGATAAACAGAGAGATAGACAGACGGATAGAGAGATGATAGAATCTTGCAGAACCCTCTAAGCTGCTACGGAAAGGGATTTGTTTTGTTCGTTTTATGTATATGCACGTATGTCTGTGTGCATGAGTGCTGGTGACCACAGAGAGCCGAGGCATTAGAACCTCTGGAGCTGGAGCCACAGGCACTGGAAGCCACCTGATAGGGGTGCTGGGAGCCCTTCTTGGATCTTCTGCAAGAGCTCTTAACTTCTGAGCTATCTCTCCAGCTCTAGGAATTCTCACCGCCTTCCCAAACTCATTTCACATCACTGGCTTTGGTTCAGAACTCCAATCCTACCCAGCCAAAGGGTCTTCGCATGTGCCGTTCCATCCTCCTAGAAACTCTTTCCCTCTTCCTTTAGGTCCCTCAGCGTGGCCTCCCCTATCCATCCTTTCTGAAACAAGTCATTCTGCTCCTTTATGGCTTGGCTCTTCTCTTCCCATCATCACAGTAAATCCCATAGTGCTAAGGCTAGCCCAGTTTTCCCACAGCCAAGCCAAGGAACATGTTCTATCTAAGAGAAAGGAAAAGAGCATGCCCTTTTTCTTTTCCTTTTGTATGTACACGCCTCTACACAGCAATGCTCAAATCTCCATGCTGTTAAGACACAGCAGCACGTGACAATAAAAATGAGAATGCTCGGGCTGGAGAGATGGCTCAGAGGTTAAGAGCATTGCCAAAGGTCCTGAGTTCAATTCCCAGCAACCACATGGTGGTTCACAACCATCTGTAATGAGGTCTGGTGCCCTCTTCTGGCCTTCAGGCATACATGCAGAGAGAATATTGTATACATAATAAGTAAATAAATATTTTTTAAAAAATGAGAATGCTCTTGAGACCCTTTCAGTGAAACCCAGTTCCTGTTTTGCTGTAGGCTGGGCCCTCGATGACACAGCTGTACTCAACAGAGCATGTAGACACTGGGAGATTTTTCTCACGGTAAGCCTTGTTTCCGGTGTTTCTCACTAGAGTCTGTTGTTATTCTCCTATTCTCCTTCTCTAAGACCAAGGTCCCAGGAGATGGACACAAGAACAAGAAAGGAAGACTTGAACACAACTTAAATGCCATGTGAGTTCATGAATGAAACCCCAGATTAGCTTCTGGCACTTAGAAAGTCTTACATTCCTGGGAAATCCAACATTCTAGAGCCCCACCAGTCCAGCATCTCATTCGGGGCTTGGGAAGGCATGTAGTGTGCACTCAGGGTATAACCTGTCACCACAAGACCCTTTATGTCATATGTGCTGAGCTGACCACAGATCTAATAATTATGTTTAGTTTGTTGTTCGTCTTTGTGCTTTTTGCATATTGTTTGTAGCCCTTGCCTCAGTCCCCCAGGTGCTGGGATCGCGGATGTGCACCATCACACCTGGCAGTCTTATGCTTTTGCAAGTTTTCAACCGAATTGAATGCATGGGCATGCCTCACCTGCCTTCAGCATACAAAAAAAGCACAAATCACCTTTGTTGATTTTGTTGATCCTGAATGTCTAGTTCACAGGAGAGTCCCCGGAGAACCACCCTCCAAGAAAACAAAAATCTTTCGTATGTGTCAATAGATACAATCTTCTGATTGTGGTAGAATGCTTGCCTATTACGTGCAGGACTCAGGTTTGATCCCCGCCTCTGGAAAGAGTTAGAACATAAGGAAGTCATAATGTGGTGAGTGGGCAAATAAAGTTCCTTAGGAAGAACAGAGCTGTGTCAGCAAAGCGTTTTCACATAAATAAACTGACTTTCGCATCAAGAGAAAAGTGAGTCACCAGATACCGCAGGGTCCAAGACCCAAGGCTCCCACGTCCTTGAGGAAATGAATTCTGTTTACATTAATTTCTCTAAGGAAGAAGCCTTAGAGCAGAGCTGAAATCCTTTCTGTGTTTTCTCCTGCCATGTTCATGAAGTTTTGATTCAGGACTCAGTGGAAAATTCAAACTAACACCAAATAAACATTAGCAACATTGTCTTTCTTAGTTTCTGGTGCTGAGGCCTAGCCCAGGCCTTGGCAAATCCTCTCCAACCTCAGTCCAGAAACCTTAACTAATTTCTTTCTTTCTTTCTTTCTTTCTTTCTTTCTTTCTTTCTTTCTTTCTTTCTTTCTTTCTTTCTTTCTTTCTTTTTTTCTTTCTTTCCTTTCTCCTTCCTTCCTTCCTTCCTTCCTTCCTTCCTTCCTTCCTTCCTCCCTCCCTCCCTTCCTTCCTTCCTTAAACAGGGTCTCACTATGTAGCCCTGGCTGGCTTGGAACTTGATATGTAGACCAGGCTAGCCTCAAACTCAGAGAGATCTGCCTGCTTCTGCCTGCCCAGTGCTAGAATTAAAGGTTTGTGCCACTACACCTAGAAACCTTAATTTTAGAATAAAGGCCAGGTTATTGAATTAAGGGATTTTTTCATAAACAGCTAAGCAGACTGTATCTCGAGACTGTTTTTGTTTCCTTCTTTATGAGAGGAATTATTTTTATAGGAGATAGGAGCTTCCGATTCCCCCAGCTTTCCAGTGCCTCCTTTCAGTTTTATGGGACAAGGTCTACAGCCCAGGCTGTCCCTAAAGTCACCCTCTTGCCTCTGTCTCCTGACAGAGTTCTGGGATAGACATGAGGTACCCTACTGGCTTTTCTCCCACTTAGCATCTCTGGGACATTACATCAGCCCCATCTCTAACTCGCTGCATCTGGTAAACTGGAAGTTACAAAAAGCCAGGAGACACAAACACAGCTCCCCTTTGGTTACTCAACAGTGGAGACAAGAAGCTTGCCACACTCTGTGAGTCACCCAGATTGGCCAATCCCAAAATCCAGTCGTCTTCAACCATGTCCTGTAGGAATGGGCCTGATCCAAGTTCTTCCACTGTTAGGAAAGTAAAAGCAAGATGAATGCAAATAATCCAGAGCCGGAAGGACCTTCAAGGACTGTGTGCTTCCGCTCAAGCGTCCTTCCCTCTATGTTCCTCCACTTCCTCTTCCCACTTTTCTTTCAGACAGAATTAGAGTTATTTAAAAAGATGTTAATATAGATTTTTAAGCCTGATAGTTAAGAGAAAGACATTTAGGAAGAAAGCAAGCCATGCCCCAGAGTGTGGGCATGGGCTCCTAAAGGTTTCTCTAGTACATTATCATAGGGAAAAAAAAAAAAAATCACTGACTAGTCTTTTACTTTGGAGTTGATGAACAGATCTGAATTTTCCTACTTTCAGAGCTGGTGAGACGGCTCAGTAATGAAGAGCACTGGCTGCTCTTTCAGAGAACCAGGATTTGATTCCCAGTGCCCACATGGCGGCTCACAAGTATCTGTAACTCTAGTTCTAGGGGGTGCAACATCTTCTTCAGGTCTCCAGGGGCACCAGGCACACCTGTGGCGCATAGACATGCATATAGGTAAAGCACTCATACAAGTAAAACAAGATAATTTTTTAAAAGAAAACATCTTACTTTAAAAGGATTTCCTACGTTTTAAAATGATTTAGTGAGAAAACAATCACTACCTGTTTTTTTTTTTTTTTTTTTAAGAATTGGATCTCATGTAGCCGAGGTTGGCCTCAAAGTGGCTGTGTAGTCAGGGATGACCTGGTCTCCTTGTTCCCACTTCCAGAGTTCTGAGCTTACTTGTGTGGATCATCATGACCAGTTTACGTGTTGGTGTGGATTGAACCCAGGGCCTCATGCTCGCTAGGCAAGCGCTCTACTGACTGAGCTATATCCCTAGTCTTCCATGTGTATGTAGGCAGGAAATCCGAAAGAAAAGTACGTTCCCGCTACAGCACACCTGACAATTACATCATCCCAAAGCAGAAGGAAACCATGGGGGATGTTGTCTGTAGCAACCATTTATCAGTAGGACAGACATTTAGTCCCTCTCAACTTTCCCTGTGGTGACATGACACTTGTACAGGTTCTACTTCCCTATTTTCTTGACAAGGCCACAATGTCAAAACTCTTGCTTCACTTTGGCTCTGATGGAAACAAAAACAAAGGAGGAGACGGGAAGATGGTGAATATGTGATCGCAGCCCTTAAGAGCTAGATCCAGAAGAATCGGAAGCTCAAGGTGATTGCCTACACAGAAAGCTACGTGAGACCCTATAATCCTCTCCCTTCTCACAGATGTGGGAGTGGTACGCATCTGTAATCCCAGCACATGGAAGCTGGGGCATAAGATTATGAGTTTGAAGCCAGTCTGAGCTAAGTCGCAGGCTTAAGTCTAGCCTAGGCTACATCGAGAGACCCTGTGTTTAAAAAAATAATTTACAGTGCTATTCCTGGTCTCCCCTTTCTGACTTGTTTGTTTTCCACCTTGGTGGTCCTGCACCCAGACTCTGCCAATTCATTCCTCTCCATCAGAGTTTGTTCCTGAGTAAACTCAAAACCCCAGCCTGGTGCTGGAGAGATGGCTCAGCAGTGAGGAGTTGAACTGCTCTTCCAGAGGACCCAAGTTCAGTTCCCCACACCCACGTCAGACTGATCACAATTGTCTGTAACACCAGCTCAGCTTCAAGGGAGTCTGAGACCTTTGGTTTCCATTGACACTCACACGTATATAGCCACAGACACAGATGTGAATAACAATATTAAAATCTGTTTAAAAGTTATAGATTGAGCCCCAGCCTTTCTCCAAAGAGCTTGGTCTTGAGTTCTGGTCCATTTCTCTCTGAGCAGCACGTCCTGCTGTCTGACAAGGAACAGCACTTTACAGTCCTTTCCAGAAAGTTCTTGCCTATGTCTTGAACTGTTTCTCCATTTTCCTGTAGTAGTTTCAGCATCTCAGATTTTAGATTCAAGTCTTCGCTAATGTTTTTCTCTCCTTAAAGAAAGTCTCATTTCTTTTGGTTGTGTGTGTGCGCGCGTGCACGCACACCTGCGTTTGTGATTGTTGAGCCAGAGAAAGGTGTTGCTTCTGCAATAGCAGTAGGAGCTCTTTTTTTTAAAAAAAATTTATTTATTATGTATACAACATTCTGCCTCCATGTATGCCCACATTCCAGAAGAGGGCACCAGATCTCATTACAGATGGCTGTGAGCCACAATGTGGTTGCTGGGAATTGAACTCAGGACCTCTGGAAGAGCAGTCATTGCTCTTAACCTCTGCGCAATCTCTCCAGCCCCCAGTAGGAGCTCTTGATCACTGAACATCTCTTCAGCCAGTTGAATTTACTTTTGTGCAGGACAAAAGATATAGGTCGGGAAATAACCCCAGAGATCGACAGATAGAATACGTGAAGTTAGGGAGACTTTGTACAAAAAAGGTCATTATTGGAGGGGACACAGCCTGCAGAGTGGGAAGACCATATCTGCGCACTGTATTTCTGATAGCATGTGCGTGTCTTCTGCAGGCAGGGGTCCAGTTTCCCCAGTTCCTTTATTAGATAGAGTAGGGTTTATTTTTAGTATGCCTTTTTAACACCTTCATCCAAAACTAGGTGTCTGTAGCTGAGTGTGTTCATTTCGGGGCTCTCTGTTCTGTTCTATCATCTATGTGTCTGTTTTTGTGCCAGTAGCACGCCGACTCTGTCATTATAGCTCTCCAGCATAACTGCGGTCAGAAACTGCGGTCGGCCTAGATGTACCTAAACAGATCATCTAAGCATGATGCATATACCCAGTAGAACTTTAGTCAGCCATGAAGAAAAAAATGAATTCTGCAAGAAAATGTATGGATCTGGACACATTAAGCTCAGTTATTTAGACTCAGAACGATGAATACTTCAATTGTCCCTATGTGGATCCTAGTGTCTAGTTTTTGTATATGTGCATTTGTGTGGGAGTGAGTGTGGGTACAGAATATGAGGACCTTCAAAGGAAAAAAAAACAAAAAGAAGGCACAAGAGGGAGAGGGGAAGACGAGGCTGTAGGGAAAGGTGAAGGGGAGGGGAGGGTAATAGCACACATTGGAAAGGAGAGTACTAGGGGTGGAAGGGCACAGTGGAGGGGGAGGTCAGAGACTGGGGGAGACCTAGAAGGATCAACCGAAACTGGGCAAGTATGAAGAGCCATAGCTATACATGTTACTCTGTGTGCCAGTCAAGAACCTTAAAACCGCAAATACACAGAGACGCTGGGTGTGGTACCTGCCTGTGATCTTAGCACTGGGGAAATGACAGAAGGATTTGGTCCGGTCTTGGCTTTACATGAGACCCTGTCTTGAGTCTCCTTCCCCCTACACAAAAACATCAGACAACTTTTAGCACAGTCTGAATCTAAATATAAAAGGAGGAAGTAGAATGTTTTCCAAACACACCCTGTAATTTTCTGAGTTGCCTCTTTCCAAAGAACATAACATTTCACCTTTTTACACAAGCAGCATTCTCTCCTTTCCTTGCTCTGCCTCGCCCTGCCCGGATTGGCTTGGAATTCTCAGGCCTGGGAATAAGCAAGTGGACTGTGATCAAACTGCTCTCAGCAGCACAAAAGAGACCCAGCTGAAGCTGCTCACCGAATGGCACGGTACAGACTGCTCTAGACGACAGCGAGAAACCAAAATCTATGCAGTGTCTGTGTGTGCGTGCGTGCATGCCTGTGTGTGTGTTGACGACTACATATCCTGTATACATTCTGTTTCCTGCTTTCTGGAAACAAAAAGTCTTGTGACTCAAGGCTGCATTCGAAGTGTCTAAATTCAGAGTAAAAGAGCTGTCAAATTCTGCCTGAGCTTCAGTGCCCTCTTGAAACTCACCAGACAGGTTCTCCAGTAATCTGGTAGAGTTAATAATGGTGCTAACTACACAGGCTTCTTAGGAGTCTCCAGCGAAACAGTGAATTCACACTTGACACAAGCACACACACACCCTGTAAGTAAACCATGGCCACAGCACTCAGCACACGGGAAGGCTTTGATTGTTGGTACATATGTAACTGTCTGTGGGTGTTGTTTTCCTTCCTGTGACTCTGAGAAGCCATTTTGACCAAAAACAACTTAGGGCATTGGGGGGCTAGTGGCAAATGGTTTATTTGGCTTATCTATCCTTCCAGGTCCATGGTCTACTAATGAGGGAAGTCAGGAGAGAACTCAAAGAACCTGAAGCAGAAACCACAGAGGAACATTGCTTGCCGACTTACTGGTTCGTATTTAACTAGCTGTCTAATACAGCCCAGGACCACTTGCCCAGGGAAATTAACAACCAGGACAATACCCCCTAGGCATGCTTACAGCCCAGTCTGGTCTGGGCAATCCTTCAGTTGAGACTCCCATCCCAGGTGAGTCTAAACTGTGTCAAGTTGATACTTAAATGCTAACTAGAACCATGGATTATACATTCCCATTAAAAAAAAAAAACAAACCTATAGGGCCAGTGTGATAGATCGATGGGTGAAGGTCTTGCCACCAAGCCAGAATTTAGTCCCTGAGACCCACGTGGTAGAGGAGAGAACTGGCTCCTGCAAGCTGTCCTCACATCGCTATACATGTTGGTCCTAGCACCCACATACCTACCGATACACCCTTAATAAATAAACATAAATAAAAATAAATAACTGCAGCTTAGAAATTATTTATTGCTTTCAGCTCTAGACCAAACTTCAAAGGCCTAGTTATGGTGAATGAACAACTCTTGTACCTTTAAGGTGGCCGTGGTTAAAGGAAATAATAGTCTTTGCTTCTGTAAATTAGCCACAAAAACATAAGAAACATAGTAATAAGTAACATTTGAGAACATGTTTTTTATCCTTGAGTCAGGGTGTCATGTTGCACAGGTTAGCCTCAAATTCCTTATGAAACCCAAGCTAACCTTAAATCATGAGCCTCCTGCCTCTACCTCATTGTTGGGATAGCAGGCATGTACCAACCAGGCCTGGCTATTCAGAACAGTTACTACCAATGTGGCTCAGGCTGGGTTTTAACTCAGAACCCCCTCTCTGACTTTAGCTCGGGAAAGGCTGGAACTGTAGTCCATGGCGCTACTGCAGCCAGCTTCGTGCAGCTTTTTCTGTCTGTTAGAGGCGTGGTGTGTTTTCAGTAGGACTGTGAATTTGCCTGAGATGCTGAGTGAAATCCTTGTTTCCAAGTTGAGAAATGCAGAGGAGGGTTAACTTCAGAGGGGGCTGGGCAAGTATACTCTGATTCCAGCAGGTCCAAGCTTCGTGACTGGTTTCTTGCCTCTGCTCTGCCATGTGTCTAATACGCTCTTCCCATGTTCGTCTCAGAGTATGTGAGTCACTCCAGAAGCCACAGTGTGTTCTTCGTTCATATCCGGTGAGAAAATGTCTTCTGCTTACTCTTTTGGTGTACTTGGGGAAGCTTTTCTCAATTGTGTCGCCTGGCCCTAACTCAGAACCAGAGTGGTAGTGTCTTAAATGCAAGGTTAAATATGGAAAAAAAATATTCACCCCTAAAATAACTTGTAAAATAGGGAAAGTACCACTCCCCCTACCCTGGGAGATGCAGATTTGTATCCTGGGAAGCTGATTCTGAGATAGCCTTTGAAGGCAGCAGATTTATTGGAGAGTGGGGGGGGGGGGGCACCAGTGCCCAGGAGAAGGAAGTGGAAAGGAGTGGGGCTGAAAGGAAAAGCTGGATTCAGGCAGTCCTCTCCAGCCCTTGATGTGGGGTGGAGTATCAGGGGTATGAGAGAGACCAGGAACTCTCCTCCCACTGTCCCCACATCCTGGTGGCTCAGGGTGTAATCTGTGTGTTGCGAAGGGAGGAAGGGAAGGAGGATAATTCCAAGGGAGACTACTTTTCAGATAATCATTCTGCTGATAACATTTCCAGTCACTGGGAGAAAGAGGCCGTCCCAGCCTGAAGAGGAATCTGGGCAGTGTATGAAGTACCACAGGAAGCAGTTACAGGGGAAAAAAAAAGAAAAGTCACCCAGGTTTTTCCCCTTCCAGTACTTAGGCTGAAACTCCAGCTGCCATGATTAGATGCTACGTTGTGGGGCCAGGTGAGACATTAAGCAGTGATCAGGTATCTTTGCCCTCAAGCTGAGGGTGGTGGTGCACACCTGTGCTCCCAACAACTTGGGAGGTAGAGGTAAGGATGAGCTTCAAATTCAAGGCCAGCCTGGACTATAATAGTGAGTTTGAAGACAGTATAAGGTTATGGGAGAGGACTTTCTAAAAAAAAAAAAACAAAATGGGCAAAGAAAGAACAAAGAAAAGAAAAGCAAAAGAAGTCTGTTTCTCATGAGTAACCCACTCATTCTGGTGAGTGGTAGTTCTGAAGGCCAATGGGTTTCCTCCCTCCCTTCTTTTCTTTCCTTCCTTCTTTCTTGTTTTGTTTTTCTCACAGTAGTCCAGGTTAACCTTGAATTACCAACCCTTCTGCCAGCCTGCAGGTGTTGGGGGCTGGCCTGGATTTCCTGGGGAGCAGCTCTCCTCTAACACCAGCTAGGTCCCTAGCATGCCCTCCCTTGCCACCTATGACCTCTTTTCATAAGAAAGGCACCATAGATCCACGAACCAAAATAACTTACTGAGTCTCTAGCAACAGCAAACAGAACCAAACACAAGCATTGCAAATCCGAGCTCAGATCTTTTAGAGGCCATTGCCCCTGGCTTCTACGTTGCTGCTGACTCTTTCTGTTTCCACATACTTGTTTGCTAGAGGGCATTTCTGGAAAGAAGCAGACCCAATTTCCAAGTAGCTCTGCCCATCCGTGTGTGTCCTATGAGTAGCTAAGAGGGCTGCAGGCAGCGAGAGGAAGCAATGACACACCTCATTGGGCAGCTAAGGAGACAAGATGTCTCTCCAGAGTCTTACCTGGGGAATCTGAACAAATGAGAATATGAAGAACATGAAAGATTACAGAGAAGTCGCCTCTGTGATGAATGTTTTTTGTAAACAGAATAGACAACAGGAGAACAGGCTGTGAAGCAGGCCAGGTGTAAGGGTGCTCATCCTCAAACACCCAGCAGTCAAGAGGCCAAGAGGAGCTCTAAGAGTTTGAGACCACCTTGGTTTATACAGCAAGCTCCTGGCCATCCAGAGTTCACATAGTGAGGCCCTGTGGACAGAGGAGAGGAGGAGAAAAGGAGGAGAGAGGAGGCGAGGAGGCAGCCACAGCAGTGCTGCAGCTCCCAAGATCCCCCTTTAATACGATGATGAATTCAGAGGGCACATGTGAGCCATCGGTGGTCATAGCCTCCTTCTGGCCAGTCTGTCATGGCTACAAAACAAAACAAATAAATTCCTACAAATACCCGGCTCATTTTTTTTTTCTCCATGAGACAGAAGCATCAGGAAGTAAGAATGTAGTACATTCGGTAGAGTGTTTGCTTAGCATTCATGAGGCCCTGGGTTCAATCCACAGCATGAAAAAAACTGAGCACAGCGATGTCCACCTGCATGCCCCAGAACTCCGGAGGGAAAGAGAGGACATTCAAGGTCAACTCCATCTATATGGTGATTTCAAGGCTAATCTGGGTTACGTGAGACTGTTTTCAAAGACACGAAAGAATAAAATAAACACAGCAGCAGAAGAAACAGCCTAATGTTGGCAAAAGAACTGAAGGTAAAGGTAACTTGCCACCTGAATTTGGTTCCTGGGACCCATATGGTAGGTGTAGCAGGTGAGAAATGGCTCCCACGGGTTGTCCGTTGGACTTCTACTTTTGGTGCACAATGAAACACACACACAACACAAATAAATGAAAAAAAATTTATTATTTTGTCTGTTTTTTGTTTTCATCAAGAGGGTTTTCTCTGGATAGCAGCTCTGGCTGCCCTGGAACTCACGCTCACTCTGGGGACCCGGCTGATCTTAAACTCACAGAGATCCACCTGCCTCGGTCTCCCAAGTGCTGGGATTAAAGGTGTGAAGGTGTGCCACCTCTGCCTGACATGAATAAACTTTAAAAGAAGCAATCCTTCTGCAGCTTTTAAACACCTCAAGTCAAAGAAGGACTCCAACTCAACTTTAGAAGGTCAAACCATGGAAGCTGAATCCAGTAAACTGTTTTAATTCCATCTGGCTCCCATAGGAACAGCCAAACACACAGCTTTTCTGGATGAGACTGAATTTGATCGGTTGCTGGTGTGAAATATAAATTTTGCTCTGTTCTTGGCTCATCCGAATCTCCTTCTTGAACACGAGGTACACAGAGTGCAACACTCGGCATTTTTCTCCTTGGTGATCACCTGATTTCACCAAGAATCTCCTAGTCTCCTTGCTCTCGGTGCAGAGCTCAGGAGTGTGGGAGGAGACACACTCTCAAGGGAGGGGAAATCATTTCAGACACTTCCTCAACCACCCGCGTCACTCACCAGGAGCCATGGGTTTTCTCCCAGGCAGGAAAAGTCTTTTTCTGTTGGATTCAGATCTGAGCATGTTTGTGTTAAGAGCAAGGCAGATTTCCTAAGTGCCGGGCTATATTTAGAGGATCTTGGGAGAGGGAAGAGCTCAGAAGCCTCCTAAACTTAGATTCAGTTTTCAGTTCAGAGTGTCTCTTAGGGATAGAGTTTGCACGTGCACAAACATGTCACGCTATAGATTCCAGACTCCTGTCCCTCTAAGCTGAGACCTCAAAGATGAGAAAGGGCACTGTCTGGCACAAACCAAAGAGAGGGATGAGATGGAGCTGCTGCCTGAATCAGTGTCCTGGGAAGTAACTGGCAACAAGCCTAAAGGCGAAAGGGAATTCCTTGGCCCCAGAGAAAAATGTTCAGTCCGATAGCTACAGTAGGCAGCAAGGTGGTCCCTCAGAGACAGAGTCTGGGTATTCTCCCCAAAGCAACAGGAAGTTGCGATCAAGGTGGTCACACAACCGGAGTCACAGTGTAGAAAAGCTTGCATTCAACCTTCGTGACTCCATGACAGTCCTCAATCAGGGTGTGTTTCCTTCAGGCCTTCTCTTCCTGTGCCATGCTTCCCTTCTTCCTCCCAATTGCATTGCCTCAGGAATGACAGCTGCTATCATGGGTGACTAGGGAGCTCCACGCTGACACTAGAGAGAGGGACTACTCTTTGCTATGGACTGCAGCAGCCTCAAACCCTATCACCAGTGATTGTACTTGGAGATAGAATTTTTAGGTGGTAAAGTTATGAGGTCACGAAAGGTGAGTCTTCATCTGGTAGCATTGCTGGCCTCAAAGAGGGAGCTAGGGGTCGCTCTATTCATATTGTCTTCATAATGAACATATTGAAGCTTTTTTGTTTTGTTTTGGTTTGGTTTGGTTTTTCGAGACAGGGTTTCTCTGTGACTTTGGCCTGTCCTGGAACTAGCTCTTGTAGGCAAGGCTAACCTTGAACTCATAGAGATCTGCCTGCCCTAAAGGCATACGCCACCACCGCCAGATGACCATGGCAACTCTTATAAGAAAACATTTAACTGGGGCTGACTCTAAGGTTTACTCCATTACTGTCAAGGCAGGAAGCATATTGCTGGAGAGGCAGCTGAGTTCTACATCTGGATCCATAGGCGGCAGGAAGTGACCGAGACTCACAGCAACTCCTCCAACAAAGCCACACCTTCTATAGTGCCACTCCTGTGGCCCTATGGGAGCCATTTTTATTCAAGCCATCACACCTGGTGACCTCTGGTGAGGTCTGAGAGCTGCACTAATCAATGGGTATAGAGATGAGTTTAGAGGGCAGTCCATTTAACAAATAACAGTAACCTACTACTGTTCTTCCCTAAGGCTGGATAGCTCGCCAACCACAGGCTCTTGGTTAAATTTGTAGTACCAGGCATGTGTTTCTTCCTGTGGAGTAGGACTTAAATTCAACCCCAAAGTGGTTGGTTACCCCCAAAATATTCATGCCAACCATTGCTGTATCTTGTTGTGCTGGTCCACATCTTGTTGATGACTTTTGATTCACCCCACCCAACCCAGGAGCCTGCTGCATCGTCTCTTCAGGTATCAGGAGAGTTAGCCAGCAGAGAGGAAACTTCCTGGTTGGTACCAATTTGGCTTCTCTATGTCCCAAGGTGTGTAGATTCTTCAACAATAGGGTCTGGTTTTTGGTTTTGCTTATATGTTTGGGGTTTTGAAACAGGGTTTCTCCTGTCATTTGGGAACCTGTCCTGGAAACTAGCTCTTGTAAACCTCAACTCACAGGGATCCACCTGCCTCTACCTCCTGAGTGCTGGGATTAGAGGCATGTACCACCATCGCCAGGCTAACAATAGGATCTTTTTTTTTTTTTTTTTTTTTTTTTTTTTGGTTTTCGAGACAGGGTTTTCTCTGTAGCTTTGGAGCCTGTCCTGGAACTAGCTCTTGTAGACCAGGCTGGTCTCGAACTCACAGAGATCCCGCCTGCCTCTGCCTCCCGAGTGCTGGGATTAAAGGCGTGCGCCACCACCGCCCGGCTTTCTTTAACAATAGGATCTTAAAATCCAGCTCACACCAAGAGCAATGGTGATAGTCTGTATTGTTTTAAGGGTCTCTGGGGTATCTTGACCACAACTCAAAAGGAGGTATCCCACTACTTGGTACTGGGCTTTTTATCATCTGGCAGCCTATGGCTCCTGGGGTGAGTCCTCTGTATAGAGTAGCTCCAATAAACTTTCATATTAAACATACATATATATGGAGCTTCTAAATAGCATATTTCCATATGGCTTTTTCAAACATCCTTAGTGGTTTGTCATTCTTCCCCCAGATCTCTCCTGTGCCTTATCCTCCCATCCCTCCCTCTGCCTAAACCTCCCTCACAATTATTCTCTTACATATAACCTGTGTTCTACTTCCCCAGCCCTTACAACATTCTTCTCCCTTCTCACCAGGGTCCCTTTCTAGTTTCCTGGATTGGACAGGTACTGCAATCTAAACATACAATGCTGAAGACTCAATGCTAGATTCTAACATAGGAGCGAGAACATGTGATATTTGTCTTTCCTGGGTCTGGTTTTCCCTTTGGAGAATGTTTAACAGGAGATTTTTTTTTTAAAGATTATTTCCTTTAATCCCAGCACTCGGGAGGCAGAGGCAGGCGGGATCTCTGTGAGTTCGAGACCAGCCTGGTCTACAAAGCTAGTTCCAGGCCAGGCTCTAAAAAAAGCCACAGAGAAACCCTGTCTCTAAAAACCAAAAAAAAAAAAAAAAAAAAAAAAAAAAAAAAAAAGATTTATTTATTTATTGTGTACACAGTGTTCAGCCTCCTTGTATGCCTGCAGGCCAGAAGAGGGCACCAGATCTCATTACAGATGTTGTGAGGCCACCATGTGGTTGCTGGGAATTGAACTCAGGACCTCCAGAAGATCAGGCAGTGCTCTTAACCTCTGAGCCATCCTCTCCAGCCCTATGAGATTTTATAAAAAAAAAAAAAAAAAACAGTGTGTTGATATATCAGTGGCGTGTCCCGGGTCAAGGGTATGAGAATGTGATCGTATTAAGGGTCCTAATTCTCGTCTTGTTTTGTGGGATAGGGCTCTTACTATGAAGCCTTGCTGACTGCAACTTGCTTTGTAGGACTAGGTTGTCTCCAATCTTGCAGAGATCCTCCTGTTTCTGCCTCCAGAGTGCTCAATCAGTCATAAACTACCATTCAGTAAAGGTCCTAATTCCTCTATTTCCTCTTTCTCACCCATACCTTTGCCATGACACAATGCATCCTTCCAGAATAAGGAAGAGTCTCCAATTGTAAACCATCACACCAATTAAATGCTTTCATTTGTGAGAGTTGCTGTGGTCGTGGTGTCTCTTCACCGCAGGGGAAAACCGTAACTAAGACTGTGGGGAACACCTGCAATGCCAACTTTCAGAAGGCAAAGTTGGGCAGCATCGGGAGTTCCACCCCCGCCTGAGCTGCAGCTGAGACCCCATGCCACACACTCACACACTAGTGGGAAGCAGGTGGCGATGGAGCATGGCATCCTTTTGCACGATGGACTGTCAGCCCAGAAGTCTGGACTTGAGAATGAAGCTATGCTTCTACGGTACAATTCTTCCCCCCACTATATACACCACCTTAGTGGGATAAGCTACACAGTTTTCTAGCCAAACCTCGGAAGCTTGGTTATTGTGACATCTCTTTGAAAACATCGGAAAGGTTTGCCCTTAGGTCTTCAGTGCTGTGGCAAGATAGCAAATGAGACCCATGAGAATTAGGTGCCTCGAGTGAAGTTCCACATGACATTTGCTGCTTCTGTGCCCGGGTGAATCCCAGCAACCTGGAGCTTGAAGCGCAGGGGCATGGCCAAGAGTGTCCATCACAAGGGGTGGTGGCCAAGAGTCATCTAGGGTGGAGGATCCTAGTGCGAGCAGAGCCTCTCACTGCAAAGGGGATGCCCTGACTTCTCCGGGTATCATCCAGGTGGTGCCATCTTGTTATCAGAGGCAGACGCACCAATCTCTACATTTGTCTACACAGCCTGCTAGGACCTTGTGTTTCCGTGATCACAACAATGATCTTATGTTCTCGGTGTCTTGAACAGTTCAGCTGTTCTTCAAGGATAAACTGATCAGGGGTATGGCCATAGATCTAGTAGAATATTTGTTTACCATGTAAAAGAGCTTTGGTTCAGTCTCTGACACCAAAGGGAGAAAGTTGACATAGTAGTGTATATCTGTAATATCTATGTATCTTAGCACTCAGAAGGCAGGAGCCAGCTCGGCTACATAATGACACCATATCTAAATTTAATTTTAAAAAGAGAGAGAGAGAGAGAGATTAGGGACTGTGGTAGGACACTTGCCTAGCATGTATGCATAAGGGCCATTCAATCTCCGGTACACAATACATATATTACATATTACACGATATGTGTTACAAATTATACCTATTTATATAAATGTGAGCTGTGTCTGTTCTTAGGTTAAAGTGTTGATAGAAATACCAAAAACATCAGCAATTTGAGCTCTCTTTTCTTTTTCTTCTTATGAGCTATATGTGTATTTGTATATGTATTTGCATGTAATCTGGATACATGTGTGTGCACGTACACATGAAAGTCTGTGTCAAGAATCTCCCTCAAGGAAGAGGCAGGTGGATCTCTGAGAGTTTGAGGCCAGCCTGGTCTACAAGTGAGTTCCAGGACAGGCTCCAAAGCTACACAGAGAAACCCTGTCTCAAAAAACAAAAAACAAGAAGCAAAAACAAACCAAAAAGAACCTTCCTCAATTGCTCTTTCACCTTATTCATTTGAGGCATGACATTTCAATAAAACCTCAGCGCTCCCCATTTTTCTACTCTTGATAATCAGCTTGCTCCAACATCCCTCCATATAGTGATATTTTATGTGTGTTTTTAAATTGATTTTTATTGAGCTCTATATTTTTCTTCTGTTCCCCTCTCTGCCTCTCCTCTCCCCTTCACCCTCTCCCAAGATCCCCATGCTCCAAATTACTCAGGAGATCTTGTTTTTTTCTACTTCCCATGTAGATTAGATCTATGTAAGTCCTCTCTTAGTGTCCTCATTGTTTGCCTAGGTTTCTCTGGGATTGTGATTCGTGGACTTGTTTTCTTTGCTTTGTGTTTAAAAAACCACTTATGGGTGAGTACATGTGATAATTGTCTTTCTGGGTCTGGGTCATATCTTACTCAAGTATGATGTTTTCTAGATCCATCCATTTGCCTGCAAAATTCAAGATGTTATTTTTTTTCTGCTGTGTAGTACTCCATTGTGTAAATGTAACAACATTTTACTTATCCATTCTTTGGGTGAGGGGGCATTTAGGCTGTTTTCTAGGTTCTGGCTATGACAAGCAATCTTGCTATGAGCATAGCTGAGCACATGTCCTCGAGGCAAAAACGATTGAGCATCCTTTGGATATATACCCAAAAGTGGTATTGCTAACGTCTTGAGGAAGGTCACTTCCTAATTTTCTGAGAAATTGCCACACTGACATCCAAAAGGGCTGTATCAGCTTGTATCCACCAGCAATGTAGGAGTTTGTGTTTTAATAAATAAAATACACACACACACACACACACACACGTATGGGAGGAATAGACAGGAGCTCATTTACCACACAGAAGCTGTATTAATTAAAACACTGCTTGGACTATTGGCTTAGTTATATCTCTCACCTGACTCTGATATCTTAAATTAACCCATTTCTATTAATCTGTATATCGCCATGTGGTTGTGGCCTATAGGTAAGGTTCATCGGGGCACCTCTTATCTGTCTCTTGCGGCGGCTACGTGACATTCTCTGACTCCACCTACTCTCTCTATATATTTTTTCCAGCCATGGATATATTCTGTTAAGCCATTGACGTAAAGCAGCTTCTTTATTAACCAAAGGCAATAAAACATATTCATGGCATACAGAGGGGAATTCCACATCATCGCCCACTTTGGTCTGAGCTTTGGTAGAGAGTAAGAACTCTCTGGTGGCTTGGCTACTTTGGCTTTCTGATCTTCAGCTTAAACCCAATATCTGTCTCGTGGGTTTTACTTATTTGTGCTATAGCCTGTCTGGGTCTTCTTGAAATCGCAGGCAAGTTGCCACTCCCCAACCTGGCTTTTACACAGATTCTAAAGACCAGAACCTGGTCCTCTTGCTTGTACGCAAATGTCTTAACCACATCTCTCCCTCAACCTAAGTTTAAAAAAACACGAAACAGGTTCTAGGTAAGTAGTCCTGACCAACCTTGATTATCCATCCAATCGACCAGGCTTGCCTCAGGACTCACAGAGATCTACTACCTTTGCTTCCATACCCATCCCCCCAAATGAATATTTATATGTACAACCAGAAAAAAAGATTTTAGTCCATTATATACATAGATATAAACCAATAAGAAAAGCAGTCAGGTTTGATGGCTAGGCGCTATAGTCCCAACACTTCTGACTTTTGAACTCACCTGTGCAGCCTTTGCTGGCTTCAAACTCATAGGGGATCCTCCTGCCTCCAGCACCTCCTGAGTCCTAGGCTTACAGGCATCACCCCCTGTGCTTTGGTCTTGGGGTGGGAGTGTTTTTGGACAGCAGCCCAGATTGGAATTTAGAGCAATCCCTTGGCTTCTGCTTCTCAAGAGCTGGGATTGCAGGCACATTCTACCACTCCTAGTTTATGACAATACTGTAAAAATTGGTAATATCCAGAGTTGGTAGGGAGCCATACTTCTTTAAAAACTTTCAAAGGACTGATGCTGTCCTATACCTCCGCAGATATACACTGTCAGTGGTACTGAAAACTGGCAGAGCCTTTGACAAGAGTTGAGTACATGACACAGCACTTTAAATTTTAGCCATCGAGTCCAAAGAAATTGTTACTCATATCCACCAAGGGCCAAATACAAGACAAGGCATGAGTCACAGGCTGCAGACAGCACAACGCCTCGCATGAGAGTGAGTGCCTATGTGAGCTATGATTCATACATTTTATTGACAACATGTAACACCTACAGCGATGATTTGAGCAGACCCAGAGGCAGTAACAAGACAAAATCTGGCACAAGGGTAACCAATGAGGACTGCCAGTGTTGAAATCGTGCTCAGAATGTCCTTGTTATTAGGTTCTGGTGGGGATGAGTAAAAATCTAGGCTTTGCGAGGCAAGGTAGCACACACCTTTAGTACCAGCACTTAGGACAGAGAGGCAAGCAGATGCCTAGGAGTTGGCCTTCATAATGAGAGCCTGCCTCAACCATGAACAAATACAGTTCATTCAAAAAGTAAGCTGTAAATGGGATATAGGAGGGTTCATTAGTGAGGATTCTCTGGAGTCCCGGAACTTAAGGAATGAATCTATCTATCATCTATCTATGATACACACACACACACACACACACAGGAATTTTTTGGAATGACTTACAAGCTACAGTCCACCAATGGCTAGCTGTGAACGGAAAATCCAAGAGTCTAGAAGTAGTTGCTCAGTACAACCAGGCTGGATATCCCAGCTGGTCTTCTGTATCTGCTGGAATCCTGAAGAAGTTGCTCCAACGCCAGTACAGGAGTGGATGTGCTGACAAGGTGAGGACAAGCGGTAAAAGAAGGGCAACCATTCCTTCTTCCTCGTCCTTACATAGACTTCCCGCAGAAGAATTAAAGATAAAAGGTGTGCCTCCTTACCTCAAGGTCTGGATTAAAGGTGTGTATCTTCCAGGCTCAAGATCCGGATCAAAGGCAAGTTGTCTTCTTGCCTCAAGATTCGGATCACAAGTGTGCCTTCCATTTCTGGATTGTAGTTCATTCCAGACATAGTCAGATTGACAACCAAGAAGAGCCATCACAGAAGGTCAGGTGTTCAAAGCCGTCCTTGGCTATATTGTGAATGCTAGACAAACTTGACCCATACAAAATCCTGTTTCAAAGACACAAAGGAAAAAGAAAAACGATTTTTTTTTTGAGACCAAGCAAGGAGTCAAGGCTTTAACATTAAAAAATAATGTATCTAGGGCTGGAGAGTATGAGTGGAGAAAGAACACATTTGCCATACAAGTGTGAATACCCGAACTGGAATTCTCAGCACCTACATTAAGTTGGATTCCATCTGTAATCTCAGTGTTCCTGTGGAGGGATGGGCAGTAGAGACAGAACAATTCTTGGAAGCTCCTGGGTCAGTTAGTCTGACAGACAACATCAGTGAACAAGAGACCCTATCTCAAACACGGGGAAGGTGAGGATCAACGTCCAAGATTGTCCTCTGATCTGCACAATTGCGCTATGGCACACACATGCCTGGACTCATGCAGACATATACCATACATACATATTCATAGACACATATACAAGCATGTATCTATATGCATGTTTCTATACAGGCATAAAATATACTTTGTTAAGAGTAGTGTTATGGTTTTGTTTTGATTTTTTACATTTGTGGTGTGGGAGGTCCTTCTGTCTGTGTGTTGCTTGTATTAGTTAATGAACAAAGAACTGCTTTGAGCCTATGGCAGGAAGAGCAGAACTAGGCGGGGAAAGCTAGGCTGTATGCTGGGAGGAAAGAAGGGCGGAGTCAGAGAGATGCCATGGAGCAGCCACCAGAGTCAGACATGCTGAAACTTTGCTGGTAAGCCACTGTCACGTGGTGATACACAGATTTAATGTGATGGGTTAAATTAATGGGTTAGTTTAGGATATGAGTTTAGCCAGAAATACGCTTAAGCTATTGGCCAAACAGTATTGCAAATATTATGGTTTTCTAAGTAATTATTTCATGTTTGGGTGGTTGGGATGAACAAGTGACCCTTCCCCCAACACATTTTTTTAAAGACAAAGCTTTAGTATATACCCCAGACCAGCCAGGTGGTTTCACAGACTGATCCTTCTGTCTCTGCCTCCCAAGTAGTGGGATTATATTATCTAGTTCCAGCAGTGTTCATTTTAGAGGAAGGGAGGATATGGTGGGGGTGGTGGTGAAGCAGATTTTACAGCTGTTATTTACTTTTGTAGAGAAATAAATGTAACTTTCATAAATATAATAAAAAAGCAATCTACCCCTGCCTTTATTTTTGAGACAAGCTCGTCTTTGTAATTGATCTGTAACTCACTGTGTAGTTTAGAATTTACAAAAATCCTCCTGCCTTAGCATCTCAAGTGCTAGGATTTTCAGATGTTTACCACCATACCTGGCTACAAGAAGACTGTTTTAAAACCTCAACATTGCTGGGCAGTGAAAGGTTGCACACCTTTAATCCCAGCACTCAGAAAGCAGAGGCAGGTGGATCTCTGTGAATTCAGCCTGGTTTTACAGACTTAGTTCCAGGAGAGCCAAGGCTACACAAGAGAAACCCTGTCTGGAAAAAACAAACAGACAAAAAGAACAAGAAAATCCTCATCATTCTATGCATACACATGTATGTACACCTACATACTCACACAACACCTTCACAGCTAAGCAAGACAATACAAGGTTGATTCTCATCACTGAGCTATAGAATAGCCAACATTCAAGAACTTTAATAAGTCATGCCACTTTTGTACATGTTTTGCCATTTTTTGCTGAGTTTGGGTCTTAGTTCACAAGGATGGTGTGTAAGAACTGGTCTTGGTTGTACACAACTGTAATCTCGGTCCTGGAGAGGGAGGGGTAGACAGGTGGGTCTTGAGTTCCAGGCCAGCCTGGGCTACATACTGAGACCCATACTCAAAAGCTCAGAGCTGGAGAAGAGCTTAGAGATAGAGCACTTGCCCCAGTGCATAAGGCCCTGGGTGTGCTCTCCAGTGCCTCTAATAACAACGATGATGGCAGCCTGCTGCTTAGCACTCACCTCCTAGCCTGACGAGGTCTGGTTTCTCCCGCTCTCACCTTGCTCCTCCTCGCTGTAGTCTCCAGGCATTGAGGACAGACCCACCTCACTCCAGTAGGATCTGTGTCTTTGGAGGGGGTCCTGGTGAAGAGTCCATCCAAGGTATCCATGGAGAGGAAGAATTCTTCATCCCATGCAATTTACTTTGGGTCTCAGATGCTACTCTTGTCCTATAACAGATTTAAACAGCGTTAACACAATTGCTTCTGGTGTGATGTATTTCTTTATTCGTTTTGGTTTTTCACGACAGGGTTTCTCTAGCTTTGGGGCCTGCTCTGGAACTCGCTCTGTCGACAAGGCTGGCCTCGAACTCACAGAGATCCACCTGCCTCTGCCTCCTGAGTGCTGTGATTAAAGGCTATACATCACTGCCTCTTGGCTTCTTTATTTGGATTTTTTTTAAGATGGAGTTCTTCCGTATAGCCCTGGCTGTCTTGGAACTTACTCTGTAGACCAGGCTGGCCTTGAACTCAGAGATCCACCTGCCTCCAGAGTGCTGGGATTAAAGGTGTGCACCATCACCACCCAACATAACAGTTTTTTTTTTTAATTTAAGAAACAAATAAAACTGAAAATACAGCTAACAATGCTGCCTCTACCCTGCCAGCTTTTCTCTTCTCCTTCTTTTCATAGACACATCAGCCTCCCGAGAGCAGTATGGCCCAGGTCAGCCCACGTTCCTATGTGCACCAACCAGGCCCTGGCAGGCTACAGACAATAGGAAGGGATGCCTGTCGAAAAAAGACTTCCTGCAAACCTGAAGGTTCAAGAGGACACAGTGAGGGGTGTGAAGTCTTCAGAGTGGCAACAAGCAGCAATACAGAACCCAGAAAGTCCTGCCTGTCCCTATGCAGAGTCACCTGACAGTAGCTGTGGTCTTCCCAGAACTGAAACAGCCCTGGCCACAAAGCCAGGCACTGTGACAGGAGGAAGAGACCAGAGCCCACCAGTCTCCCTCTTGCCCTCTCTCTAAACGCCTTCCTACAAGTGTGTGTCCACCTCATAAGTCAGGGGGGTTGAAAGGAACCAGGAGCACGGGGCCATCCTGAACAATGTGGTGTAATCTCATTTCAAAAGTCAAAAAAAAAGTAAATAAATAGGGCCAAGCAGGATAGCTCATAATCCTAGAGCTCAAGTGGTAGAGGCAGGAGGATCACAGGTTTGAGGTCAGCTTGGGCAATAAATCTTATCTCAAAACCCAAAATAAAAAGAGATAATTTAAATAAATAAAAGGAAAGGTAAAAGGAGGGGAGGTGCTGCTGGTTTCTATAAAGCTTCCAAGGCCAGAGATGGGTAGAGATAACGGGGAATCTGTGTTCACAACACAAGGCATTGTTTCTGTGCTTTTAGAAATTGACATGTATCACCTTTACTCTTGGCTTTCTTGTTTGCTCTCCTCCTTCACTGGTGTTACTGTTCATTTATTCGTTTGCAGTACTGATGACTGAACCTAGGACCTCCTGCAGCAGTAGAAGCCAGTGTCCCACCACCAAGTAACTTCTCCAGGCTTCTTTCTACTCTTTATTTGGAGACCAGGTCTTGCTAAACTGCCCAGGACAGCCTTGAACTCTGTGGTCCAGGCTGGCTTTGATCTTATAAATCTTCTGTGTAGGCCTGCCAAGTAGCTGGGCTTGCAGCCTGTGCCACCACACCCAAAGCACCATTTTTTTTTTTTTTTTTTTTTTTTGCTATTTATCCATGCTGAAAACTGCAGCACTAATTCACACGGCCATTTTAACTCCTTCCTCATGCGTCATCATTTCGTCCTCCCACACTGGGCAGGTTATGTGCGTGGGACCCAGTGCACACGTGCAAGAATCTTGTTTGAGTGCACATATGTATATATGCATTTATGCGCAAACATACCCACATATCCAAGCCTGCATATGCATATTTACATATATATGTATGTTTCCCTCCAGCTTTCCTTTCTGTAGAATTGCTCCCGATTGTAATAATTCCAACCTTCACTTCCACAGTTGGGTCTGAAAGTCCTCATTTCTGACCCTCCACTTCCACCACCGTTGCTGGGATCTCTGATTTGCAAACCTAGCCAATCCAGTGATTCTGAATAATATTTAATATTATTTTAATATTTCCCTGCGTAAGTGTGCTCTTTGCACGCCCCTGCCTCCCAAGCTCCAGCGACAACTGTAAAATCCTGGCAAAGACTGACCAGGAAACGCTTGGGGCAAGCTGCTGGCGTGTGCGTGCCTCTGGTTGGTTCCTCTGACCTCCAACTCGTATCCCCTGAATGCCAGACCGCACAGTGGGGGCTTCGTGCCAATCCATTTCACAAGAAGAAACTCAAAGCAGTCTCCGTCTCCTGTGTCTTCTGGTCACATTTGAGGAACCCTGATGAAGTACAGGCACTTTCGGAATGAGCTCGACAGTTTTTTTTTTCCCATGTGAGGAAAGCAGGACTTGAAACAGTGGATGTTAGAAAGTTTGTGTCTGGAGTATTAAAAGGTATAAAATGACTCTTTCTGTATGGGATAGTTAGGGAAATGATGGCGAGAATGAAGAGTGGCCGTCTGTAGGGAGGAGAATGAAAATTCCAGGCCTGAGGTGTCATGGAAACAGACTTATCGTTCTGTAAGGATGGATGTTAGTCTACATTTTACCATCACCAAACGGAGGACACGATCCGATTAATATGCAGTGTATGAGCTTTTGTCATCCTGGAACATTCTGTTTTAAATCTGCCAGCTGAGAATTACTGAATATTCTCTTTGTGCATTTAGGTTGCTGTAACAGAATACCATACACAGGATGATCCTGTAAACAGCAGAAATGCTCTTCTCACAATTCTTAAAGCTCTGAAGTCTAAGGTGAAAGTGCTAGAAGATTTGACATCTCATAAAGAACAGTTTCTTCTTCTTCTTCTCCTCCTCCTCCTCCCCTCCTCCTCCTCTTCCTCCTCTTCCTCCTCCTCCTCCTCCTCCTCCTCCTCCTTCTTCTTCTTGTGTAACCTGAGGTGTCCGGTAATTTGCTCTATAGACAAGGCTGGCCTTGAGGTCAGAGATCCGCCTGCCTCTACTTCCCAAATTCTGGGATTAAAGGGGTGTGCCACTCCACACCCCCCCCACCTCCGGATAAAATGTTTAATTTTTAACAAATATAGAGCTATACAAAAGAAAAATCACCTCTCTAAAATTACAAAACAAAACAAACAAAATGCCGGCACAATGACTAGAGAGACGGCTCAGCAGTCAGCACTGACTGCTCTTCCAAAGAACCCAGGTTCTAGTCCTAGGACCCACATGGCAGCTTGCAATCATCTGTAACTCCAGTCCTAGGGTGTGTGCGGGCACCAAGCACATGAGCTGGTGCACAGACGTCCATACAGACAGAACACCTAAATCCATATGTGATGGCTAACGTTATGTTTTAAGTTTAAATTACTGTGCTTCAGGGGTATAAAACACAAAGGCTCCTAACCTGTAAGTACTACTTGCCCAAGGCCAGCTGACTTCTGGAATGCTGGGGGCTGTTGTTAATGTAAGATATCAAGCTGCATATTTTTGCTTCTGTAAACAAGCTTGGTTGACCTCCACCCCATCACACGTAAGGCAGGAAGTACGTAGTCAGGAAGTATGTCAGGATGTATGCTTGCCCCTGATGGAATGAAAGCAGGAAGTACATAGTCTTGTGGGGTTTGCCTTTATAAGCCCCTGGCTCATGTAATTTGGCCCATACTCTGAGCATGAGTCTTGGACACGGACCTGGCCAGTATCCATGATCCTGGCCAGTATTTACTAGAGCCTTTTATGTGTTGAAATTTATTCATGGTCAGACGGGTGAATCTCTGAGTGACCCCAGATCACTAAAATAACAATTAATTGACATTTTAAAATGTTAGCACTGCCATTTCTTTCTTTTTTCCCAGAAGGGGATTTCTATGTATTTATTCACTTATTTTTGAAACAAAATTTCTTTCTGTTGCCTTCTCAGCTATTCTCCTGCCTCAGCCAGATCTAAGAGCTTGGCTACAGGCATCTGCCACCTAGTCTGGCTGAGATTTTCTTAATTTAATTTTTTTATTTTTACTTTTGTCTTTTAAGACAGGGCCTCACTATGTAGCCCTGGCTGTTCTGAACTCACTCTGTAGATCAGGATGTTGTCAAACTCAGAGATCTTCCTGTTTCTGCTGTGATTAATGGTGTGCAACCCTCTCACCTGGCCAAGATTTTGTTTTTAACTACAAACAATTCTTGCTGTTCTTTCTGTTGAAAAATTAGTAAAGGATGGAGGCTAGTTAACACCCTAGAAAAGAACAGTCAGCTATGTGCAGAAAATTTTAGGGGGAGCTGGGAATGTGGATCATTGACTGAGCACTTTCCTAGGTAATCGGAGATCCTGGGTTCGAGTCCAACCACCACGAGAACTGGTTGTGGTGATGCACACCTATAGCAAGAGCACTAGAAAGGGGAAGGTAAGAGGACCAGAAGTTCAAGGTCATCCTCAGCTATATCATGAGTTTGAGGCTAGCCTGGGTCATGTGGAACCTTATTTCAAAAAAAAAAAAAGAAGAAAGAAAGAAAAGAAAAACCATTAGGGGATAGGCTTATATAGTGAGATCCTGTCACAAAAACAAAGTAAAACAGAATTCTACCAACAAATAAAACACAAAAGACTTTAGGCCAGTCATGGCAACACCAACCCAGGTGATGATGGCGTGTTACGCTCAGATCGCAGAGTCCCCTCAAAACCAACTAGGAGACTGAGTCCTGTATGTAAAAGCAAAGAGCCTTTACTCTTATACAAACTTGCAAACTTGGACTCTCTGTGTGTCCAATGTATTGGAATGATCGGAGAGCTCCAAGCTCAGTTAGGGTTGGGTTTTTATAGTAGCACAGGTAGGAGTGAGGGATTTTTAAGGCTCAGGATTTGATGGGCTGACATTTGTCTATGGGTGTCCTGGTGAAAAGCAGTGGATGTGAGCTGGCAGGTGGTTGGAATGTTAGGAATTCCCTTTGGATGGTATGTTCTGGGTGGTGCCAGATTATGGCTTTTCCTGGAATCCTGTGCTGCCTGTTATGGTAGCTGTGTGGCCTGGTTCCCATGTGTGGCCAGGCTGCCCTGGGCCCCACATGTGTGTTTGGTACCTTTGCCCCCCCCCGGGGTCTTCCTCGGAAGCATTCCCACCAAAGAGCCAGTTATTAATGCTATCCTCTGTTCTACTGACCATCTTGCCCCCTCCACCTTAAATCACAGCCAGACTAAGCTCTCTGGGATCTTGTAGATTTGAAAGGACAGCTAGCTAGCTATACATGGCTGATGAAGTGATCACAATGGTGGCCTTGAACAGAGGCTCTAGCCTGGGAGTGCTTCTGGGGTGTGCAGAAAAGGCCCACTGGGGTGCTCATGCTGTGGGGTATCCAGCAGAGAAGACTGCTCAGACATGGGTTTAGGCCAATAGACAGTGTTTATTGGCCCAGTGACTACACTGAGTGTTCTCGGTCCTAATGTAGTACAAGCCTCTCTCAGGGTGAGCTTCTAAGCACAAAAAAACATTTCCTGGTTGGCATACTTCCGTTAACAAGAACAGTCAGCCAGAAGTGGAACCACAGAAGCCAAAAAGCAAGTTAGTCCATTTACAGACTTCACCAGAACGATGGACTTTGATAGATTAGGTCTCTGTTTTGGTTGATGATGCTGTCTACGTGCTGAGTTTAATGGCCTGCATGGTACTTTCAACATGGAAGTTGTTCAGTTGGGAGCTCCTCTTCAGTCCCACTCATCCCAATTCCAGATCCTGCCCCTCAGAAAGCCCACCAAGTGGTGGCTCCTCCCCTGGAGCTGTTCAAGACCACACCTACTGCCTTCTAGAGAGTGGTCATGTGATATTTCCGGTCTCCTATCCATGTCTCATCTCTGGGGTTGGTCTGGGAACGTTTTGCCCAATAAACCTGGTCTTTTACTTTTAATTTGGCTTAATTTGGCTTCCTGAATGGGCTGAGAGACTTAACAGTGGGGTATGGAAACCTTTCAGAAGTCAGTTGTGCTAAGATCATGGGCTGGTTATACTCTCCACCTCATATAAAGGGCATGTCCCTCTATGCTCATCTTTTCTTAATTGCGTGTTTGCTTGGATGCACCAAATTATGCAGGTTTCTGCAGAGGCCAGAAGAGGAAACAGATCCCCTATGAGCTGGGAACTGAACTTGGCTCCCCCATAAGAGCAATAGCTGCTCCTAACCACTGAGTCATCTCTCTATGCCAAAATACATTATCTGTACTATACTTAAACATACACTACTGCTACTGTGGCCCTTGAGACCAGACTGATGGTGGCCATATATTTAACAGTACAGGTTGTTGTAAAACAGCAGAAGAGAGACCTTGGCAGGTGAGAACCAGAGGTCTCACAGTGCGTGGGAAACAAAGCCGTGCAGACAGAGCTTGAGTGTGGAGTTTATTTAGAGAAGGGTAAAGGGGAGGGAGGGGAGAGAGAGAGAGGGAGAGATGAAGAGAGAGAGAGAGAGAGAGAGAGAGAGAGAGAGAGAGAGAGAGAGAGAGAGAGAGAGAGAGAGGCAGAGATCTGACATCTGATTGCCTCTTCAGAAGAACAGCAGGAAGAGAGCTGGAGTAGGCAGGAGAATAGACACAGTCAGTGGTGGCTTCTGAAGTTACACGTCACCGAGATGCCGAGGAACCTTTGCTTTTGCAGTAAATGAGATCCTGAGTGATTCTGGATGTGCATTGGAAGGCATTGCAGCTGGTAAAGTAGAACCCATGGTCAGCAGGGTTGCAGGGGACGTTAATGTCTTTCCTATAAACAAAGGCTTAGCCTTATTGTAATAGGGCACCAGACTTTAGTAAGTCCCCAGACCTTAGCACAACTGACTCCATGATGAAAGTACCGTTCAGGCCATGAAACTCAACACACTGACAGGCACCACCTGCCGAAACTAAAACAAAGGCCTAGTCCACCAAAGTTCATTGCTCTGGGAAAGTCTGTAAGTGTACTAACCCTGCATTATTGCTTCTATAGTTCTGCTTCTGGCTAACTGTTCTTGTTAACTGAAGCATGTCAACCCAGGATATGTTTTTGTGCTTAAAAACTCGCCCTGAGAAAGATCCAGGTCACTGGCCGGCTAATAAACACTTTCCATTGGCTTAAACCCATGTCTGAGCTGTCTGCTCTGGTAAACACCCTGCAACATTTCTGGAGGTCTCACTGAGATCCCAGAGACCGGAACTTGAGATACCAGGGGTCTCAGAGAGTGGTCAGGGGACTGACTCTTGGCACACAATCTGAGATATTCTAGGTCCCCATGGCGAGAGAGGCTCGAGAGTTCCTAAGTGCTTGTAGGTATTGCTGCCTCTGGACACCAGAGTTTGTGGAAATAACAAACACCAGCACAAAGTGGGGGGCACTGGGCCCCTAGCCTAGACTCAGACTAAAAACAGCTCTGATATTGGCTCCAGCCCCAGCGCTTCCAGATGCTCAAAACCTTTCATCTATTTGTTCATAAAACAAAAGACAAAATGGGTTTTAACCCAAACTTTGGAGTCATGGAAATACCCTGTGATATACCTGTCCAAACAATTGAATCCTGTAGCCACAGAATGGCTCACTTGTCTAAGAGCGGCTGTGGCTACTGTTAGTCTAATGGAAAAAAACAAACAAGTTAACTCTAAATCAGGGTCTTTTTTCGAGACAGGGTTTCTCTGCAGCTTTTTTAGAGCCTGTCCTGGAACTAGCTCTTGTAGACCAGGCTGGCCTCGAACTAAATCAGGGTCTTATACTAACAGCACCCCATGACTGTGTTGAGGTCTCCCTCTGAGGAACACCAGAACTCTGGCTGTTGAATGACTCTGTGACCTAGTATCAGGCCCTACTCCTGGGCCATCTTTGAGTTCAGTTTGAGAAACCTACTGCCATCAATCCTGCTACCCTCTTGCCTGGTGATGACCCATAGGTGCTTATCCATGACTGTCACAAGATGAAAGATGAATCCGGGTCCTTGGGAATTACAATAGTTAGTTTAACTGAAACAGCGATTTGAGCCCAAGTCAGGTGCCTCAGCCCAGACAGCAAAAACAAGCTATCTGACTTAGTCTCCCATGTATATAAAAGAGAGCTTTTCACTGCTAGGAAAAGGACATTAAAAACAAAAGAAAAAGATCTTGGTCCTCCTATAGGTGATTTGGCTTCCTCATATGAATTGCTGTCCGACAAATGGCCCTAAGACCAGCGGAGCCTGTTGGTATTCTGATGACATACCAAGACTCAGTGCTGCCTGAGTTTCCATGGTAAAGAAAAAATGAAAAGCTCAAACCCACAGGTTGGTGGAGGACACCAGAGGGAAAGCTCATTCTCCCAGAAACAACCGGCAGGACTCATCTGGAGTCTACAAAACTTTCTGAGTTGCTCAGATCAAGGTTTGTTATACCTGGTCTGTATATCCAGGAAGGAGTCCCAATATCCGACCGACACCACGCAAACTGGGAAAATGACTTCACCGAGATCCAGCCTGCCAGGACAGGATACAAGCACTTGCTAGTTCTTATGGATACTTTTTCCCAGTGGGTAAAAATGTTCCCCACTGGACTGAAGCTGGCCAAACAGTAACTAAAAAGTTCCTCCAGGAACTGGTCCCAGGCTAGAGAGATGGTTCAGCGGTTAAGAGCACTGGCTGCTCTTCCAAAGGACTCAGGTTCAATTCCCAGCATCCACATGGCAACCCTCAACTGTCTGTAATGCCAAGATCTGACACCCTCACACAGACATACATACAGACAAAATACCAATGCACATAAAGTAAATAAGTAAATCTGAGAGGGAAAAGAGAGAGAGAGAGAGAGAGAGAGAGAGAGAGAGAGAGAGAGAGGAACTGATTCCCTGATTTGGCCTCCCCATAGCAATGAGGGCCAACAATGACCTGAGTTTCATCTCCCAAACCTCTTGATTAATAGCTAAAACTTTAGACAAAGATTGAAAACCTCATTGTGTTAGAATATACTAACCTCAGAGTTCTGGGAAGATGATGATAATAATAATAATAATAATAATAATCAGAACATTAAAAGAAATTCTAACAAAACTCTCATTAGAGCTCATCGAAGGATGAACAGACCTCCTTCTTTTGCTTCGCTTCAGGCCTAATGCTAACTCCCATATAGAAAGGGATTTACCCCCATGAGATTACGCTTGGAAGACCTCTCCACTGTTTCTCGGATTCAGAGATCAGCAGTTGGCAAAACTCTCTAAGGATTCCTTTCTCCAGGCTCTCCAGGCCCTCCAGGCCCTCCAGGCCCTCCAGGCCCTCCAGATCTCCATGAAGGCTACTCTGTGGATTACCCAAGAGACCCAGCCTACCTCAGAGTCCACCACCAGTTTCCTCTTGTTCTAGCCCAGTGATACCTTCTGGGTCAAGCGGGCAACCAAAGAATCCTTGGAACCAGTTTGGAAAGGAACCTACATGGTGATTTTCTCCACGCCTATGGCTATGAAGTTAGCTGGCATTACATCACGGGCAAGAAAGCTAAAGCCACGGATGTCATTGCCAAATGGACTGTCTCCTAGACTATGGACCCATTAAAATTAAGGTCTCCTCAGTCTCCCGGTCCTTCCACTCCCTGTCCTTCTACCTCCTCCGGAGTCTGATGTTTTGTCCTATGGGTATGAGTGTAGGGATCATGATCCAGGCCCTATAGCCTTCGGGCCTTGTACTGGCTGGCTTTTTGAGTCAACTTCTCACAAGCTAGAGTCTTCAGAGAGGAAGAAACCTCAGCTGAGGAAATGCCTTCGTGAGATCCAGCTGTAAGGCATTTTCTCAATTAGTGATCAATGCAGGAAGGCCCAGCTCACCATCCCTGGGCTGGTGGTCCTGAGTTCTATAAGAAAGCAGGCTGAGAAGCCATGTGAAGCAAGCCAGTAAGCATATCCCCTCCATGGCCTCTGCGTAAGCTCATGACTCCAGGATCCTGCACTGTTTGAGCTCCTGTCCTGACTTCCTTTGGTGGTGACCAGCGATGTGGAAGTGTAAGCTGAATAAACCCTTCCTTCTCCATCTTGCTTTGTGGTCATGGTTTCATCGCACCAATAGAAACCTTAACTAAGACAGGCCTGGTCCTGGGAACTGAGGAAGACAGATAGAAGGGAGGTGATAGCAAATATGACTACAGACCAGCAACTCATAATCCATCTTGATCTTTGCTTACTGATGCCCACTTTAAGTGTCTGGTTGTACTGAAAAAAGAAAAAAAATGTGGGAATTTATCTTTTGAGATAGGAATTCAGAGTTTACAGTTCTATGCATGCCCTGAGGTTTGGCCCTCTAGTTACCAGGAACAAGGGAGTTTCCATTGCAAAACATTAGGACTGTAAAACAAAGCCTTCCTGAAAACACAGGAATGGATATATAGAAAGAAAATCTCTCCCAAGAGATGCACAATAGGAAAACGTAATCTAAGGGCCATAAAATAGAAGATCTGGAAATTCCTTTAAAAAATATTCTGGCCTTTGGGAAACAGGGAAAACCTGGGGAATCTGATTCTATGCCACAGGAAGCGGCCCTAGGGTTAGAGTTAATCATTCCCAGTCAGAGATCAGCCGGGATTGCTGGTTGTGCTTAGACACCCAGCCCCTGAATGGCATAGCCATAGGAACTAACGAGACTGTCAGTCCATCAACTGACAAGACTCACTGTGATTGGGGGTATCCCACATTAATGTTAGAGGACCTATGGGGGGCTGTCTACTATCCAAAACCTTTCACCTAGGCACTTCCCCCTATTTTGATGTTTCCATTCTGTCTTATGGGTTAATTATCTGAACAACAGCAATCGTACTAGGCCCCTGAGACTACTTGGTGGGCATATACCTTGGTTTGACTAAACGGGCCTCTTCTGATGCTTTCCAAACTGAGCAGACATGTTGATCTAGTGGTATTAAGACTTTCCATTTCTTTCCGGGTGGTGGTGGCTCACGCCTTTAATCCCAGCACTCGGGAGGGGAAAAAAAAAAAAAGACTTTCCATTTCTGAATTAAAACAGCAGTTAGATTCCCTTGCAGAAATGGTCCTGCAAAATTGCAGAGGCTTAGATTTAACTTCTCACGAGATAAACTATGCATAACTTTATAGAAACTTGTTTCTATGTTAACTGATCAGGACTAATTACAAAGATCTTGCCATGGTTGGAAAAACAAACTCAATATGAGAGAAAGACAAAGACATTAATCAGATAGTTGGTACCAGTCTCTGTTCTCTTGGTCCTTTGACTAACTACTCTGCCAACAGCACTGGCTAGGCCTTTAATTCTCATTATGACTGAATTATTTTTGGGGCCCTCAATCTTAAACTATACAGTCAATTATGAGTCAGTTCAGTAAAATTAATAGTCCTTAGGACCAACTAAACCTCTTTTTTGTTATTGTTTTATTTTTTTTCAAGACAGGGTTTCTCTGTGTAGCTTTGACTGTCCTGGAACTTATTCTGTAGACCAGGCTAGCCTCAGACTCCAAGATTCACCTACCTCTGCATCCCAAGTGCTGTAATTAAAGACATGTGCCATCACCATCTGGCTTTAACTACACCTCTTTTTTTTTTTCTTTTTTCTTTTTTTTTTTTCTTTTTTTTTTTTTTTTTTTTTTTTTTTTTGGTTTTTCGAGACAGGGTTTCTCTGCAGCTTTAGATCCTGTCCTGGAGCTAGCTCTTGTAGACCAGGCTGGTCTCGAACTCACAGAGATCCGCCTGCCTCTGCCTCCCAAGTGCTGGGATTAAAGGTGTGCGCCACCACCGCCTGGCCCTTAACTATACCTCTTTAAAACAGGATGAGTCCATGATTTGACTCATTCATTATGACCTGTGGGGAATGGAATGTAACAGGGCACAAGAGCTTAGCAGGTCCCTAGACCTAGGCACAAGTTGGAAACCAGTTTCCATTTGCTTTCAAGTACAGAACAACTGGAATGTGTTTGTGTGGGGAGGTGGGGGATGGGGTAGGCAGATACGATGTCTTAGAATTAGGAAATGAAAATCTCTGGCCTCAGCATGAAGTTTATTTAGATGGCTGAGCTGTTTTTCTCAAAAGGCTGGCACAGGACACAGTTAGTTAGAAAGCCTGGTTTCAGACCACGAGGATCATCTGGGGTGTGTCCTATCGAGTAAGGCAGAAGTCTAGTGATGGTTTTAATAATAGCTGAAAAGATGTGCAAAGGCGGAATCCATACAGAAGTTCGAGGCTAAGTAGAAACCCCTTAAGGCACCTGTAGGGGGTCATAAGGGTGACAGGGAGAATGGCAAGTCTGTGAGGGTCCCCGCTGTAAGATAATGAATGCCTTTGCTTTGAGCTGATACAAGGACAAAGTGAGGATGTGGGAAAGGGAGACAAGCAAGAGAAACTTTCACTTGGGATTCTAGTTCCAGGCACCAGGGCCCTTTCCGAGCAGACTGAACGGGAAAGGCTTCAGAATCCCATCAGATTCTGTCGGCCTGAAGCATTTACCTACGACACCTGGGGCCTTGGGCCAAAGTTTCGTAGACGTCAATATTTCCACTCCTCACACAGCTATCCAGAGAGATTGCCGAAGGCTCAAACAGACAATAATAAAATCATACAATACAACACAACACAATAATACAACAAACCACAAGACAGTTATAGCTTATAGGATATTTCTAAATGTATTCATTCCCAAAATGTTGTGTACCTACCGTGTGCAAGTTTAAGGAGAGAAAGATAGTAGAGTAACCAGAAATTCAGGCTCTGCTCTTGTGATGATTCCATTGCTGTGGCCAATTCAGGCAAGCTTTGACACATGCTTTGACTAACAATGGGCAGAAGTCGGTAGTACTATGATATTTCCAAACCTGCTGCTTCTACCATTTGTCTCTTACAATACTATACAAAGACACTGAGCTTAGAACAGTGGTTCTCACCCTGTGGGTCTCGGCCCCTTTGGGATTAGACGGCCCTTTTACAGGGGTTAAATATTTACATTAAGCTTCATTATAGTAGCAAAATTATAGTTATGAAGATGCAATGAAATAATTTTATGGTTGGGATGTCACCACAATATAAAGAACTAAAAAGGGTTGTAGCATTAGGAAGACTGAGAACTATTGGTTTAGACTATCAAGAAAGGAGACGGGGCTGAAGAGATGGCTCAGCAGTTAAAAGTACCACCTGCACTTTTGGAGGACCCAAGTTCAATTCCCAAATCCACAGTAGGCAGCTCACAGGAGATCTGACACTCTTCTGGTCTCCACAGACATCTGCACTGACATGCACACGCACACACACACGCACACACGTAATTAAAATTAAAAACAAAATAGTTTTTTAAAAAAGTGAAGGGAGAGAATGAATAGGCGAGGCTAGGTCCGAGGTGAAAGGGTTGGGTTCTCAGTGAATGCAGCTGCATGAGCAAACCCAGACAAGAACAGGGGAAAAAAAAACCTATTCAGCTGAGCCCAGCCTTGACCACAGAATTATAAGGACACAAAATGATTGCTAGTTTAGCTCATGGAGTTTTCAGTGATTTCATTACAAGAAACAGATTATTGGTACATGAGGAAGATGAGTGTAGAAACCAGGACAACCTGAAATGTCTCTGCCCACCCCACCCCACCCTTGCTTTACAAATATGTTACAGGACAAAAGGGACCTTGCGGAAGAAAGTTCGATTTTGCAGGGCTAGAGAGCAAACAGAACCTTGAGGATGCTGGATGCTCCACCGCAGAGCTACGTTTCCAGCCCTTAGGTTTTTGTCAATGTCACCCTGGCCTCTATAAAGCCAGGACTGCCACCTTCTCATCCCTGGCTCCATCTCTCGAGTGTTAGGATTACAGGCATGATCCACCTTACCAGGCACCAAAGGTATTTAATGCGTTACGTGGCTCATTCCAGTTAGATCATATGATTCCCACATAAGCGGAGTTTTCTCCTCTGACAGAAGCCGAAGGCAGAGACCTGAAGCAGTGACAATGTGAGCTGCTTTTCAGAGGCCATGTGGAAAGTGTTAGGAGGCCCGCAGAAAGCCTCCGACAGCCAAGAAGGGCCCTTGGTTCCGAATGAGCATGGAAACCGAGATGGAAGATTGGGATTTGGCCACCAACCTCAAAACTTACAATGTATCCCCAGAGCTCCCTGCAGGGACCAAGCCCTGATGGCACTTTTCAGAACCAACAGAGACAACCTTGCTATGCCACCTTTTCCTTGTGAACTCTGACCCCTGGGAATTGGGAGACAGAAACTGGGTGCTGTTTTAAGCCAGTATATTTGAAGTTATTTATTACCAGCAATAACCGAAAGTCCTGATGTGTAAACAAGTCACTGAAAGGCAATCTGATCAGTCTTCCTTACAGGGGCGTGCCCCGAGCCAAGGGGTCTGGTGCCAAGCAGAGAAGGGAAGAGCTGATGCCACCAAGAAAAAGAATCCCAGCTCTAGTTTCCTGGAGAAGGCATGTCAGAGCCCCACCAGAAGCAAACCCTGAGGTGAGCACCAGTGCGAGGGATTGTCTAGATGATCCCAGGAAACTTCAGCAGAAGATGGGAGAGTGAGAACAGAAATGACAGAACCCCAAAAAGTGCATGACAAAGCACTCCTTCTCAGGGATGCTAGGAAATGGGGCAGGCAGTGCCTCACTGCCACCTCACCCAAAGGACACGGGCATGGGGGATTTATACATCGACTGCCAGCATCATTGGTTAGAACCCTCTTGGGGGACAATAACCTCCTGACGCTCCAGCCTGCTGTGTGTGTGTTTGCAGAGCAGGCACCGACAGTTTAGGAAAGCTCTCAGGGTGGGGTGCGGGCGGGGGAGCAGCAGGTCCTGTCCGAGAAGTGTGGCTGATGTGAACGGAACAGATGAGGCCAGAAGATGGGGTGGGACATGGTAGCACTTCCAGTAAAGGGTGCTGCAGGTGGAGAGAAACAGGCGTGCTCACAGGCGCGCTCAAACATCCAAGGTCTGTTGAGAGATGCTCAGGGGATTATTTGTCTGGGTCTGACTGACTTACTCCACCACCTCCTCACTTGGTGCCTCGGG
This sequence comes from Arvicola amphibius, assembly GCF_903992535.2. NCBI lineage: Eukaryota > Metazoa > Chordata > Mammalia > Rodentia > Cricetidae > Arvicola > Arvicola amphibius. The sequence goes on along the minus strand of NC_052051.1, from coordinate 43,151,712 downwards.
GCAAGTTACTTTATTGCTCTCAATATTATCGCTTCTCGTACTATCTATGATTCCAGTGACAGATAGGTGCAGCCTCCTTGGATTAGATTAGATAATGGTTTTAAAGAATCTGAACCTGGCACAGTGCCAGCCCTCAGCAAACAGAAAGAAATATAACCGGCAGGTTTTTGTCACGTATGGGTATTCCGTGGTTAGCCGACTAACTGCAGTCACAGGCAGAGCCAGGGAAGTGGTCTGGGGAGATGTTGGGGCTAGAAGGGTGGGCAGTGGGTCTTAGTTGCTTTGTATATTTCATAATCTACATTATATATTTTATAATGTGGGTTTGTGATGGAGGTATCTCTTCAGTGGCAGAAGACATGCTTAGCATGTACAAGGCTTTCCATGATCAACAATCAGCACAAAATTTTTTCCAAGTTTAATCTCAATTTTTAAAGTCAATTCAGACTTACTTTTAGGAACTGTGGAAGAGTAATCCAGGAGTTCTGACCCTGAAGGTTGGTGGGTGTCAAGAGCTCTGTGGGTAGAGTCAGGTGGTCCAGAAGCTTGGATGGGAAAAGAAAGACTTCTATTTTCACCTTCCGGCAAAGGGTCCTTTTCCTTCAGAGATGAATGTAACAAGCCACAGCGATAGTAGCAAAAAAAAAAAAGAAAGAAAAAGAAAAAAGAAAAAACAACAACAAAAAAAAACCCCGTTGTTACTAGTGAAAAGGTAAGTAAGCAAACAGTACTCATTGGTACTTCCAACTTACATATCTTTTAAAAAATTGTCTCTGTGTATGTGTGTGTGTGTGTGTGTGTGTGTGTGAACATGCACACACATGCCATAACACACACATGGAGGTCAGTCAGAGGGAAATCTGCAGGAGTCTGTGCTCTCCTTCCTCCTTTCGGGCTCCAGAGGTTGAACCTGTCATCGGGCCAGAATCTTTCTTTACCGGCTCAGCCATCTAGCCAGTCCCAGGTGTGTTCCAATTTATATTCAGCACTAATTCAAAGCCATGACACTTTTAGATTAGATTATTGATTTTATCTGATGTCTGGGTGTTTTGCCCACATGTATGTCTGTGTAGCATGGCTATTCGCAGTGTCCTCAGAAATCAGAAAGGGGATCTGATTCCCTGGAACTGGAGTTGTGGATGCTGGGAATTGAACTCAGGTCCTCCGCTAGAGCAGCCAGTGTCCTTAACATTTGAATCACCTCTCCGAGTCCTTTAAATTTTATATTTAATGTATTAATAAAAAGCATATTTAAAACTACATTGGATATATTTAAGTGAATTTCAATATAAATGTCTCCCTTTGAATTCCTAGCTGTTTTGGCTTATGCTTTAGAAACATGTTTTCTAAGAAACTATTCAGAAACTTCACTGGACAAGAAAACAATAATGAGTACAACCTCATATTCTTCTGGCTTTGCTAATATGGCTAATTCTAGAGCTCATAACCCCACCATTTATCTAATAATAAAGCCCAACCACATGGGCTCTGAGAAGGGGGCTAGTCACATGAACAGGTTTGCATGCTAGGGTAAACTACACCAGTGGTCCTCAGTCCTTCCACACTGTCTACCCTGTTAATAGTTATGGCTCAAACTTGTCCTCAAATACACAAGTCAGGCCTTCTCTGGGGACAGCGTTTTGTTGTCTGTGAGGGAATATTTATGAATGAAAAAAGTCTCTTGGGTGAGCAGTCTCTCTCACACACACACCCTTCACACCCTTCAAAAACTTATTGTGTGAGTGTGTGTGTGTGTGTGTGTGTGAGAGAGAGAGAGAGAGAGAGAGAGAGAGAGAGAGAGAGAGAGAGAGAGAGAGAGAGAGAGAACACACCCTAAAGCCTAAACATGGAGGTTAAAGGACAATTTGTGACAGTCACCTCTCCTTCCACCATGGGGATTCTGGGGATTGAACTCATTTGGTCAGCCTTGGCAGCAAATGCCTTTACCTCCAAACCATCTCGCTGGCCCGCTGGGTTTTTTTTTTTTTGGTTGTTGTTGTTTTTGTTTGTTTTTTGCTTGTTTGTGACAGGGTCTCACTAAGCACACACTGGCCTCAAACTCACTACATAGCTAAGGCTGGTCATGAACTCCCTACTGCACTGCCATATCCCTAGCTGGGGATTACAGGTACAATCCCACAACCAAGTTGTCCCTGGGGCCCTGTATGTGCTATTGCCACCCGTATACAAGGTCTAAGAGTCCTGGGGGTGGGCTCTTTAGGGAAAGAAGAATTTGAGCAGATCAGTTTTAAAGAAATGATTGCGTCCACAGAGAATCTACTGGTACGGGTATATAATTGCAGTTCTTACAAAGGGAAGGGCTTCATGGCCAAATTCATAAGGCATAGGCTGCTTCCTTGCTCATGGAATCTTTTCCTTTTCCTGTAGAGACAGAGGGAAGTGGCAGACTGCACTTCCCAGCATCCCACAGTTAGCAGAGCCCTGGGACTGTGTTCACTAGTGCGTCACCTCGGTCTCCCCTTTCTGCTTCCAAGGCCCTTGTTGTGGGATAGTTGTACATTGTGTGAAGATGCGTTGCTGTGATTGGTGTAATAAAAACCTGAACAGCCAATAGCTAGGGATAGGTGGGACTTGTGGACAGAGAGAGAATTTTGGGAAGAAGAAAGGCGGAGTCACCAGCTAGATTGGAAGAAGTAGGAAAGCAAGACGTTCAGCATGAAAGAGAGGCACAAGCCACATGGCAGAACACAGATTAAAAATAGGCGTTAATTAATTTATAAGAACGAGTTGGAAAAAGTCTAAGCTAAGGTCAAGCTTTCATAATTAATACCCCATCTCCAAGCCAGCTGATTAGCAGCCTAATGTTCCTCTGCCATGTGATCTAATGTCCTAACCGAGTCCAGAGGCTGTGGCATGGGTATCTCTGAGGGGCGATTGCCAACGGCAGTGAAAGAGACAAGCTTGCCAAGGGAAATCTGGCACATGAAAGCCCCGTGCCCCTCCCCCACTGTAACCCAAAGTGCACCCATCTTGAGGCACTTCAGATTTTTGTTTTTGTTCGGGTGTTTTTAGACAAAGCACTACCATATCGCCCAGTTGGCCTGGGACTCGCTGCACAGACCAGACAGGCTTGTACTCTCAATCCTCCCACCTTTGCTTCCAGAGTGCAAGGATTACAAGTGTGCACCACACCCAGCTTTCACTTATATTTATATTAGACACCTGTGGCAGATGTTTGTGGGGTGTTTTGGCACATCACACCACCCACCTGCTTCAGGGTACCTCGAATAGATGGTTCCACAGTCTTTGCCAGCTTCCATTATCAGGCCAACATGGAAACACCTCTGCTTTCTCTCAGGTAGTACAAGGCCCCTGAGCCGGATTCAGGTGCAATGCAAAAGTGCGTGGAGGTCACCACGCCCAGAAACAACGCTCCTCTGATGGAGAGTGAGACCCGTGGTTAGGCATGGCAGCCTCTGGCCTCTAGTGGAGCTTCTGAGGGTTCCCTATGAATCCCAGCAGTACTGAGTCTCGGTTGCCCGCAGTAGTAACTGGTTTATGAGTATACCTTACTTTAGCGTTTCTCCTTTCTGCTTCATTCTCCCTGCTTCTTATTTCAACTCCCTGAGATTACGTCCCCAACAAACTACCCACATCCTTAACCTTCTCTTGCTGCTGCTTTAGAGGGAAATGAAAACCTGTTGCACTTATTGCCTGTATCTTGCACATTTGTATACATCTCGTCTAACTTGCTAGGGTCCTTTGGGTTGGCGGATGCCCCTGCCACAAAATGTACCTCCTTTTAATCTGGTCTTCAGACATAATTACGTGAAAGACTGCCCCTATACATCCTTCTTGGCTGATTCTGAGGCCCTACATCAAGACATGTTTAAAGAACATAAATACCTTAGGAGCAATCACCCTGAGCCACGTATTAAAAGGTCTATGTACCTAAGGGGAGGAAAGGTTGTCTGAGGTTATCTTTCTCTGAGTTCAGGCTGAAGTTCTGCTTGTTTATTTGAGTTCCGGAAATAACCCTGGGAATTTACTTAGGTGCCAAGGGAAACATGAGGACATTGGACTCTAAAAACATTTTTGCTGTAAGCCCCAGAAGACAGCAGGCATACACCCAGAGTAAGACACTGGTGCCCTGCTGTAGACCCAACAAATGCCTGCTGACTTTGGAGAGGTTACATGTTCTTTAACGGCTAATGGGGATGCCATTTTCTGTATGATCTAAAGAGAGGCAGAGCAAGGCTGTAGAGCTTGGGGAGGATTTTAGTAGCTCTCTGGGATGGTGCAGAACTTGTTTTCATTAGGGTTTCTACTGCTGTGATGAAACACTGTGACCAAAGAGCAGTGTTGGGAAGGAAATGGTTTAGTCTGCTTACATTTCCTTATCTCTGTCCATCAGTGAAGGAGGTCAGGGCAGGAACCTGGAGGCAGGGGCAGAGGCCATGGAGGGGTGCTGCTTACTGGCTTGCTCAGGATGGTTTGTTCAATCTGCTTTCTTGTAAAACCTAAGACCACCAATCCAGAGGTGGCCCAGTGGTGGAGCCACCCATCTGGGGCTGCCCCCCATTAGTCACTAATTAAGAAAATGTCTTACATTCATATCTTATGGAGGCATCGTCTCAATTGAGGTTTCCTCCTTTCAGGTGACTCTAGTTTGTCAAGTTGGCATAAGACTAGCCAGCACAGAGATCCTCTTCCAGTGTAACACGTGACCATTCCCTTATGAAACAGTCTCCTGTACTAAGGCTGAGAGAGAGCTGGGAATGAGATCCACACCACTCAGCATCCTGGGAGGCCCCGTTCCAGGTTTAATGAAGCTGCCCTGAGATGGAGAAATGACCATAGAAAGCTGAGGAGTGTGTTTGACGACAATGTCTTGGAGGAGAACTGGGATGTGGGGAAGCTGGCCTGATGCCCTCATAATACAGCCACCAGTGCCATCAGGAGACGAGAGAAGCTCCTCAGAGCTGTCCTAAACTGAGGTAACAAGTCCTTAGACATGGCTGCTCCAGAAAGGGCAAACACACCTCCCTTACTTAAGACACCCTTAAGGTTTGAACCTCCTGGCAGCTGGAGATAGTGACTGGGTTCTCTGATGGGGTTGGAGCAAGGTACCATCCACTGTAACAGTAGGGAGGTCTATGCTGGTCTCCCAGAGAGGCTCAGTTCCCCTTCAAAGACCTTCAGCCTCCCCTGGCTATATGAGGTATTTCTACTTTGCCACTGTTGAAGATCAGCTACATACAGAAAACAAAATAACACATGGAAAAGAAAAAAACATTGTATTTCAGTAGATAATCCTGTTCCAGAAGCAGAATGTTTTACAGTCTTCAGGGCACATTCTATCGCGTGTTCCTATTTGATTCTCAGAACCTGGAAGCTGTGTTTTGTTCTACCTGTATGAGTGTTTTCTCTGCATATATCTGTATATCACGTGTGTGTGCCTGGTGTCTGAGGAGGTCAAAAGAGGGCATCAGATCCCCTGGAACTGGAGTGACAGTGGGTTGGTGAGCCACACTGTGGGTTCTGGGACTCAAACCTCAGCTCTTGGAAGAGCACTCAGTGCTTTTAACTACTGAGTTGTCTCTCCAGTTCACTCAAACCTGAGTATTAGCTTCTTAATATTAACATTAAAAAGTCTCAGTTTGATCCTCAGTACCACAAAACAGTAAAAAGAGAAAACAGGAAAACCCTTTAGGAAGAAAAAGAAAGACCAGGGACCTGTTTAGTATCTATACCTGTCCCTCTCTGACAGCAAGGAAGGGCAGGGGTGCCCATCGAGAAGCACCGGCCTGCATCACCCAGTGAAGGCGGAATGTCTACTTGCTGGGTGCTCCTATCTGTTTCAGTCCTCTGCTCCCTGGGCCTTTTTTAAAAATACGGGATGTGAAGGTTTATTTTTAAAAGATTGCATTTTCCTAAAAAACTAGAATACATAGAAATGCAAGGATAATCTCAGCCTCTAACAACTTAGACAACAAAATGGAGGCAGCAAACACTGAGACTCTCTCCAACACGACCACCCAAATGAGAGCTGGACAAGAAGGACACTAAAGGAGGTGCCACCTGGGCGGAGAAAAGCCTCACCCCCCACAGAGAACTATAGACAACCGAGGGAGGGATGCTGAGAGCAGGAGAGGGGCTCTTACCCAGGGAAGAGCACGGCAGTAGTTATCCAGTGTCAGATGGGTAGCATTGTATGGACCAAACAGGTTATATTTAGGGATACACACACACACACACACACACACACACACACGTGTTGGGGGATATTTGTCCATTGTGAAAATGTGTTGCTGCGATTTGGTGTAATAAAAAAGCTGAATGGCCAATAGTTAGGCAGAGAGATAGGCGGGACTTCTGGGCAAAGAGAAAGGAAGGGGAGGAGGAATCGAGGCAGGCAAGATCCCATGGAGACATGGAATGAGTCGGACACATCGAATGGGAGAGAGGTAAAAGCCATATGGTAAAACATAGATTAATAAAAATATGGATTAATTTGTTTTAAGAACTATGGGACAAGCCTAAGTTAAGGCTGAGCTTCATAACTAATAAGTCTCTGTGTCATTATTTGTGAGCTGGCGACACAAAGAAAACTCCAACTACATATGCATGCAATAACCATTAGTGAGTAGGATGCCGTGGATCTGAAGGGAAGGTCTGGAGGGGGCAAACGGAAGGGAGAAATGCTGTAATTATAATCTCAAAAAGAAAACAAAAGGAATGGAGGCAGGAACTTTTAGTGACAGCACAGCGCTATGTTGCAAATGAAACCATTACTACATGGCTGCAAACTACCTCGTGTCTCCCCAACACTAAACAAAATGATCTTTTTTTTTTTTTCTTTTTTCTTTTTTTGGTTTTTTGAGACAGGGTTTCTCTGTAGCTTTTTTAAAGCCTGTCCTGGAACTAGCTCTTGTAGACCAGGCTGGCCTCAAACTCACAGAGATCCGCCTGCCTCTGCCTCCCGAGTGCTGGGATTAAAGACGCTTGCCACCACTGCCCGGCTTAAACAAAATGATCTTGGTCCCAATCCTTACAAATAGGTCTCAATGCATCAAGAAAAAATTGAACAATACACAATCTATGCAAAGTTTCTGTAAAACTATTTAAACATTTATAAATTTTAGAAAAGCAATCATGGTAAGTTTTTTTTTTGTTTTTGTTTTTATTTTTTTTTATTTTTTTTTCTCATGGTTTTTTTTTTATATTTAAAAATTTCCATCTCCTCCCCTCCTCCTCCCCATGGTAAGTTTTAAGAAAAGAAAAAAAAAAAGAATAAGCAACAACAACAAAAACAAAAACCCTAGCTGGCTAGACCTCTCCAGCAGTCAGAGGTCCTCGTCACTGGTGGTCAAGTAAAGTTTACAGGGGACCTAAATAAATTAGCTTGATGCTGTGGCAGAAAGCTCATTTCTAAATCGATGTTTCCTTTTGGTGTGGTTTTGCCATCAATCTGTACAATTCTATGAACCGGGGATGCATTAATTGCCTGGGTTATCACACCTGCTCCTGCTGGCTATCACTTATGTACTTTGTGCCATGGTAGCCAGGGGCTTCAGAAGGGTGCTCCCAGGATCTTAGGGGACTCATAACTAGAGAAACTGTACTTAATGAGGTTCATGACTCTATTCAGGGTTGAATCCTCGCTGGAGATCTGCAGGAGGACTTGGATCAAGTCTCTGGGCCTCCCCTTTCTTACACAGGAGACAGACTGAAATAGGCAGCTCAGATGCTGGGAGACCTGGGAGAATGGAAAGTTCTTGGAAGGGGCTAAGAGGGCAGGATGAAGAGATCACTGAATATATTCTGTTGTTAAAATTGCTAGTCTTAAGAAACTGGGCGTGGTGGTGCACACCCGTAACCTTGGTGTACTGGAGGTTGAGTTCACCCTGGTTTACACTCTGCTTCAAACCCAACCAAACCACACTTTAAGAATTCCATCTATGAAGCTGGGTGTGGGAGGCAGCCACACTATAATACCTCAACAGAGACAAGAAGATCAGGAGTTCAAAGCCACCCTCGGCAGCACAGTTCAAAGCCTTTGTTTTCTCCTGACAGTTTTGAGATCTGAGGCCCCCTGTTTGCTATTAGTTTGTTTTCAGGACAGTAACTCTGTAGCCCTGACTGGCCTTGAACTCACAACAATCCTGCCTCGGCTTCCTCAGTGTTGAGATTACAAGCATAAAACACCATGCCCAGCTGTCTTTTTCTTTTCTCTTTCTTCCTTCCTTTTCTTCCTTCCCTTTCTTCCTTTCTTCCTTCCTTCCTTCCTTTCTTTCTTTCTTTCTTTCTTTCTTTCTTTCTTTCTTTCTTTCTTTCTTTCTTTCTTTCTTTTTTTTTGAGACAGTGTCTCTCAACATAGCCCTGGCTTTCCTGGAACTTACTATGTAGACCAGGCTGGCCTTGAACTCATAGAGATCTGCCTGCCTCTGACTTCCCAGTGCTGGGATTGATTAAGGTATGTACCACATGATTAGCTCAGTTGTCTTGGTCTTACAAACAAAATCAAACTTTATTTATTTTTTTAACCTATTTGTTTTTTTTCTCTTTTCTTTCCTTTTTTTTTTTTTTTTCCGAGACAGGGTTTCTCTGTAGCTTTGGAGCCTGTCCTGAAACTAGCTCTTGTAGACCAGGCTGGTCTTGAACTCACAGAGATCCACCTGCCTCTACCTCCTGAGTGCTGGGATTAAAGGCGTGTGCCACGGCCAGCTGGCTCATTTTTTTTTAAAGATTTATTTATGTATTTATGTATGTATGTATGTACGTATACAGTGTTCTGCCTGCATATACGCTTGCAGGCCAGAAGAGGGCACCAGACCTTATTATTGATTGTTGTGAGCCACCATGTGGTTGCTGGGAATTGAACTCAGGACCTTCGGAAGAGCAGGCAGTGCTCTTAACCTCTGAGCCATCTCACCAGCCTCCTGTTTGTTTCCTTAGACAGAGTTTCACTACGTAGCTCAGGCTAGCCTTGAACTCCCCGAAATTCTTCTGTTTCAGTCCCCCAATCAGTCAGATTACAGGCATGAGCCATTATGCCTGGCAGTCTTGACCTTTTAAAAACATTAGTTATAGCCGGGCGGTGGTGGCGCACGCCTTTAATCCCAGCACTCGGGAGGCAGAGGCAGGCAGATCTCTGTGAGTTCGAGACCAGCCTGGTCTACAAGAGCTAGTTCCAGGACAGGCTCTAAAAAAACTGCAGAGAAACCCTGTCTCGAAAAACCAGAAAAAGAAAAAAGAAAAAAATAAAAAATAAAAACATTAGTTATTATTAGTACTATCATGTATGTCTATGAGGGAGTGTGTGTGTGCGCATGTGTGCGTGTGTGTGAATGCAGATATGCATGTGCCATGGCATTTGTGTGGGGTTCAGAGGACTACTTTAGGTCCCCTCCTTCAACCTCACCATATAGACTAGGCTAGCCTCCAGCTCAGAGAACCATCTGCCTCTGCCTCCTGAGTGCTAGGATTAAAGGTAAGTATGATCATGTCTGACTGAGTCCCGGCTTTTTTTTTTGGATAAAGTTATTGTATTTTCTTTCTTGAATGAAGTGATAAGTCAATTGCCTTTTCCCCTAACATGTAGTATGATTTAGAAGCAAAAGAAAACAAAGGAATGGAGGGAAAAGGAACACACACACACATACACAGAGAGAGAGAGAGAGCAAAAGAGAGAGAGAGAGTTAGTACAACACCACACTGACCCGCAAGTTCATTGAGAGTCTTGGTCCAAATTTCAAGAATTTCCCCCAGAACACAAAGACGCCTTATTGTGTTCATGGTATTTATGATTGCTCTAATATCGTCCTGGCCTGGAGTCTAGTTTCTCTCTGCTAATACACAGCTGCTGAGAGAACTACACGCTGCTAACACCCAAACCCCAGTCCTGCTCTCCCTACAGAGCTGGAGAAGATTCCAGAAAGTCATCACTGACTCTGCAAACGTCATCTCTGGAATACGTGGATGTAAGATTTCAGCTGCCACTTCTACAGCGGAAATCCCACAGAGCCTTCCTGGGGATAATTAAAGGGTTTTACTACACTAGAGCAGATAGGAACAAAAAAGCACCCATTGTATTCAGCCAGACTTAGAGGGTCCAAGGCTAATTTTCATGCAGTCTGCTTCAAGTGAACTGGACCAGCCTTCTGTCTTTCATTGGAGGGGAGTGGAAGCTTTGGCCACCAAGCATTATTTTCCAGAAAGCAACTGGCTGTCTGCATAGAAAGGCTGCAGTGGGAAAATTACTTTAAAAATTTTATTGTTAGCTGCGGGGCAGAAATATGAAAGGTCATCATTTTATACATCTGGAAAAATGAAGTCAGGGCATGTAGCACACACAGCAGCAGCTGGAATAAGAGCTGATGGAGCAGGGCTCCTGGAAGGGCTTAGTGCTGACTTACAGGGAATACTGTTGTGTTAGCTGATCTTTTTTTCTTAGTGTGCCCTCCAGTTAGTTTCCAGTGACAATTGGCCATAGGCTTGGTGGCTCCAAACAACTGAATTATTGTCTTGACAGCTCTGGGGTTCAGAGGTTCAAAGTGTTTCTTCAGGACTGTGTTCCTTCTGGAAGCCCTAGGGGAGACCTCTGAAGTGTCTGAAGCCATCTGTATCCCTTAGCTCACGCTGCCCTTGCTCTCCCACCTCTACACCCCCAGCTCATCACTATGACCTGTCTCTACTGTTCCATCTTTCGTTCCTACTCTGACCCTCTTACATCCCTGTCTGAGGACCCTTATAATGACTTTGAGGCCACTTGGACAACCCAGAATAACTTTTTCTCTCAAATCCTTATGTTAATCACCTTGGCAAATTGGCTTGGTCCTTGTAACGAGGGGGCGCAGTCATCTGTGGGGGCCTCTGTATTCACATTATCTTCTCCCAATGCCCCTGATCTGTTGTGGCTATAATGATAGCGGGCACAGCTGACTGAACGGCTCCTGTGTGCGCACAGGGGTTTTACTGATGACAGAGAAGCAGCAGGCTGACCAGGTGTGGTGTCCTCACTTGAACTATTTTGGGGATCCATGGCTAGATTTCCAACTCCCAGCTGTACAGTCATTTGTCTGAGGACTTTCTCTGGCTGCCAGAGCCTATTCTGAAGCCAGAATTAATGTCCCCTTGTGTCCCCAAGCCTTCCTTGTCAATGACCAATAGACCAACTCCCTTGACCTGTGACTGAGAACACTCTTAAGTACCCATAATGTGTAGTTTTTCAGAATTCCCAATGGAATTAAGCTACAGTTGTTTACAGTGTGTCCTGCTTGGGAAATATCTTCTCTTTTATCTGCCTTCTCCTTCTGGTCTTATTTCTCCCAACTCGCCTAATAATACTTTTTGGATCATTTGCCTGGTGAATTGCTTGTACGTATGTCTTCTCAGAATCTGTTTCCAGGGGAATCCAAAGTAGAATATGGGAGGAGTCAACTCAGTTGCCCTGGACTGCATGACTGATAAGTGTGTTGCAAATTACGTCTCTCTAACCACTCCCACTTGCTTCTCTTAGTTGACTTATTCGCTATTATCCCTGAGGGATAAGGCTGACTTGGGATGTAATTAAGCCAGAAGGTACTTCACCCCAAGTACCTAGCTTGAAAGATGAGCGGCGTCCCAGAGGGTGAGAGGTGACTGCAGTTCAGCCATCTGAGACCCTGGCGTGATGGGGTTGAGGATGTTGTGATTCTCTCAGTTGCCGCAGCATGTGGGAACTCCCTAGGCATCTCAAGGTACCACACACAGATTCATCAGTCAATGTGTGAGTGGTGTGTGCGCGCGCGCATGTGTGTGTGTGCATGTGTCCTGTCAATGAGGGAAGGAGTTGCAGACATATGACACCAGGACTGGGCCATTACCTTATTGACTTAAAATTCTGCGTCAGGACAAGGCAACAGAAGAACTGACTATAAGTATGTCTATTGTGGTGGTCTGAGTAAGAATGGCCCTCAGAGGCTCCTATATTTGAAAGCTTAGTCACCAGGGAGTGGCACTATTTGAAAGGGTTAGAAGGATTAGGAGTGTGGCCTTGTTGAAGGAAGTGTGTCACTGGGGGCAGGCTTTGAGGTTGCAGAAGCCCACGCCAGGTCCAGGCCTGCTGTTTCTTGGTCTGCAGAGTCGGATTTAGCTCTCAGCTGCTGCGCCAGCACTATGGGTGCCGCTTTCGGCAGTGATGCTAATAGACTAAACCTCTGAAACCATAAGCAAGCCCCCAGCTAGACCCGAAATCTAGGTTGTAGGAAACAATTTCTGCAGAATGTTATTTGATCAGCCTGCAGCTCTTTTACAAGGTGGATTTTAAACCATAAATGGAGTGCACTATTGAAAAACAAAAATAGTTGAATTATCCCAAGATAGATTTTTTTTTTTTTTGTTTGCTTGTTTATAACCCTTCTTACTATTTAAGGCTGACAGGAACATAACTTTTCATCTGTCCCCCCCAAGACAAAAACCTCATGAGAGAGGCAACTGGTCCCGCTGTCCTTTTTATCTTTAAAAGAAGACCTTCAGTAAAGGCCTGGCCTTGTGGGGCTTGTGTGTGTAATTCTGAATTTCAGTCTCATGAGAAGAATTTCCTGGAAAACAACATTTCCCATTGGCATTCAGAATATGAGAAGAACGAGGTCGGGTCCAGGCAGTTGCAGGGCCACCAATCCCAGAAGGTGCACCTGTCACTTTGAGTGTTTGGTGCCACTTGCTACAACTCCTGGTTTTGTTACTGACTCGAGGTGTGCTGCCTTGGGTGACCTTGTCACCCTTCTCTTTCAGTCACCTCATCTTAAAACAGAGACAAAGTTACAGTGTCGGGTGCCTCCCCACTGGACAGCTGCTCCATGCTGGGACCTTCTTAGTGGACTGATCTACTTCAAGATGTGACGCATCTCAGGAAGCCCAAACATGTGGAGGCTGGGGGTTCCTAGATGCGTGAGGCCTGCGGTCTGACTTGCCTTCTGTGCTCCTGGCTTGCTCAGCATAGGAGAAAGAAAAGCTGTAGAGGTTTGAGAAATTGATACTGCTGCCTGTCGTCTTGTCATCCCTGAATTGGGCTTTTACAGTTTGTGGGCTCCTAAACTACCACAGTGTCTGAAACGAAATTGCATATTAACTGTTTTGATAACTGTTGCAGTACCAATACCGCACTTGCTTGTGCAGGGATGTTTGCAGCATTGTGACCTGGGAAAGTTTTGTGTAGACTACGGTTGAATCAATGTGTTGCCATGGACAAGTTGGTTATCTCAGACTTAATCAGTAGCAACATAGATGCAGAATCAATACTGGGGAGGTGGAGGCAGGATGATCAGGAGTTCAGACCAGCCTTCAATACATAGCGAGTTCTCGGCCAGGCAAAGCTATGTGAGAGCCTGCTTCAAAAACCAAACATGGCTAGAGAGATGGCTCGGCAGTTAAGGGCACTTGCTGCTCTTCTAAAGGACCTAAACTTGACCCCCACACCGGAGGCAGACAACCATCTGTAACTCCAGCTCCAGGGAGCTGAGGCCTCTGAACTTACCTACACTTGCATGCATATAGACACACCTGCACATAATTAAAATTAGTAAAAACCAGTTTTTCAAACAGACAAGCCAACGCTACAGCCAAACTAAGGCCTTACTTTTTAATCCCAAGGGGTTTTGCACGCTTAACTAAGTTAATACACTTATTCTCCAAAAAGATGAACAGATACAATTTTCTCCCTAAACTATTTTTTTTTTTTAATTTAAGCTTTAAAAAAAATCTTTTGAGCTTGGTGTGGTGGTGCAGGACTTTAATTCCACCCCTTGGGAGCCAGTGGTTTGTGGGTCTCTGAGAACGAATTGACTTGACCTTGACTGAAGAGTTTAGAATTAGATTTTTTTGTTAAAGAATTTACATAGGAAAAGGAATCAAAATCTTGGGACGTAGCTCAGTGGTAGAGTGCTTGAGTATTACAAAAGAGAGGAAGGGAGGGAGGGAGGGAGGGAGGGAGGGGAGAGAACAGGGAACAGAGCACAAGATGTTTTGCTAAACAAAAGGCCTTCTGGCCTCCTTGCCGGCTGGAGTTTCTTAGGGGCTGCTAAGGCCCTGTGAGGTTTTACAAGCAGCAGAACAGGTGGCAGTGGATGTCGGAAGGCTGTGGCTGCATCACATCCAACCAGCCTGCAGGAGGATGAATTGGGGGATGAGATGGGGGGCAACTGCTCTCAGACGCTCTAGAACTTAGCCTCTTAAACTGTGGGCCATGGCCCTGTGTGGGGTTATGGAATTGAAGGTGGGAGAGGGGCACACAAAATATCTGGAAACAGTAAAAGGTTACTGAACTCCAAGAACCAAAAATTAATTCAAAATCAAATACATCATAAATCCACAATGTTTCCAGCAGCACTCGCCTTGGCTGCAGTGGGCAGTTTCACCATAGCTATGGTCCTGAACACACACACCGATGGTGCAAGCCCTGCACTGCGTGAGCCCTGCACTGCCTGAGCCCTGCACCGTGTGAGCTGCTGTGCTCTCAATACAAGGCCAGCAAGAACTGCCCCAAACAACCCAGCTCAGATTCCAGGCACTTGTGTGTTATGGACTGCAGTGGTTTCGGTTTTTGCTGTTATAGAAACACAGTGGTTTTAATTATAGAAAACAAAGACACGTAATACTTTCCTACTGTCATTCCTTAGCATTAAATTAGTATACGTTTGGATTGTATTGTGGTAAGTGTTTGATTTTAAAAATTGCTTTTTGAGTTACTGACTCCAGTTTCATTAAAAAAAAAATCACTATGTGAAGCCTGGTGTGATGGCACATGACTTTAATTTCAGCACTTGGTAGGCAGAGGCGGGAGAATCTTTGTGAGTTCAAGCCCAGTGGGAGCTACTTAGTGAGACCCTGTCTCCAAAAACACAGGACAAAAGAATCAGTAAATGCATTTTAGTTTGGTTTCAGGACAGACTTTCCAGTTGGGCTGGTGAGTAGCTGTCAATGAAAGCACTTGCTGTTTAAACCTAATGACCTGAATTCAGCCCTCAGATCCTCGTGGCAGAAGAAAATGAACTCTCAGAAGCTGTCCTCTGACCTCCACAGACATGCTATGCGCAAGTGTGCCTATACTCACACTTCTCACACACCTCACACTATCATAATACACACACACTCTCACACCTCTCTCTCTCTCTCTCTCACACACACACACACACACACACACTTCTCACACACATCATACAATCATACACACACACCATACCATCATACACACACACCTCTCTCTCTCTCTCTCTCTCTCTCTCTCTCTCTCTCTCTCTCTCTCTCTCACACACACACACACACACACACACACAGGTGTACACTAAATAATAAAATTTTAAGTAATTTTTCTTTTAGGCCGGCGGTGGTGGCACCCACCTTTAATCCCAGCACTCAGGAGGCAGAGGCAGGTGGATCTCTGTGAGTTCAAGGCCAGCCTGGACAACAAGAGCTAGTTCCAGGACAAGTCTCCAAAGCTACAGAGAACCCCTGTCGCAATAAACAAACAAACAAACAAATAAATAAATAAACAAAAAAGAAATTAAAAGAATTTCCCACAATTTCTGAAATGATCCTAAACATACTTCTGCCATTTTGTGCCTTGTGTTTATTTGAAGCCATGCTCTCTAATGATAATTATAAAAACAGAGAATTGATCAACACAGAAAAATATCGAAGATGCTGTGTCTTTCACAGAAAATATTAGCCAAGATTTAACTTTTTATGCAAAAATGAGTCCTTTCAACTAATTTCTATACAAATTTGCTTTATTCTTTAATAAATGGTAAAATAATGGGTGTACCAAATAATTTGACCTTCCTACCTCTGACTGCCAAGTACTGTGATAACACTCAATTTCCAAATAATCGTTTTAAAATACTTTTATGGTTTTATCAGTACTTGCTTTGTTTGTATATTTATTTATATATTTTAATGCCTAGAGTCCTGTAAAAAAAATTTTCTCATGTGAAAAGGAGGTTATGGGAAAAGTTTAAGTAGCCTTGTTTGGGGCAGCTCAGGGAGGATTAAGCTTGGAGAATTCTCTCCCTTCGTGTAGTCACCCACTGTCAAATGATGTAAAAGAAAATACGAATGAAGTGTCTTTTACTGCACAGTTGTGGGGGCGCAGAGATTCGCTGTGCACAGACTGGCATTGCCCTTACCCGGGAAACAGGTGGGTTTTGGCTCTCCCATCTTATTCACAGAGTCCTTCTGACTGCCCACCCCTGGGTGGGGCAGGCAAGCCTGTCCGCCTGCAGAAGCAAACGAGCTGCTTAATTAGCGAACGAGTCCCAGTTGGACTGAAGGCACAGTTCTTCAGGAAAGCATTTCCCTCACCCGAGGCCTTGGGTTTGCACACCAGAGCTACAAAAACAAGAAAGGCACAAGCAGTGACGTACGGTGATGCTTCTGTGTCATCCTAGAACATAGGAAGATCACAGGTGCAAGGCTGGCTCAGGCCGCATTGTGAGTTTGAGCCAGCCTGTGCTACTAAATACGACCCTGTCAAGGTCAAAAAAAAAGTCAAGCTTTCTTTTTCAACTACCAAGTTGTCCAATGTTATCCTAAAATGAACCCTCCAGTAATGTGATCAGCACAGAACGAGGGCTCCGTCCTCGAGAGGGGACAGACTGAAAATGATACTGCTGGCCCGTGAGCCTGTGGAACCTTCCAGGAACAAGCAGGTAATGCTACCTGATGTGTCAGCTCTCCTCGGCTACTTGGTTCTGCATGACTTTCTTTTCTTTTTAATCCTCTGAGACAGGGTTTCTCTGTAGCTTTGGTGCCTGTCCTGGAACTAGCTCTTGTAGACCAGGCTGGCCTCGTCTATAAGATCTCACAGAGATCCGCCTGCCTCTGCCTCCCGAGTGCTGGGATTAAAGGCATGCGCCACCACTGCTTGGCCCACATGACTTTCTTCTGTCACCAAAACCTGGCTCTTACGTAGCACAAATTTTGGACTAAAAAAAAATTTAATACAATTTAATTCGCTGGAGAAAAATCTATACAATATGAACTTAATGAAGAATTGGAATCTAGGGGCTGGAGAGATGGCTTACCAGTTACGGGTTCCCAGCACCCACATGGTGATTCACAATCATCTGTAACCCCCATTCCATCAGATCTGATGCCCTCTTTTGACTTCCTTGGACACCAGGTACACACATGTGCACATACATGTGTGTAAGCAAATTGCTCATAAATATAAATATTAAAATAAATTAAAAATTTTAAAATGGAATCTAGACAAAAGAAAATGGGATGAGCCTACTGTGGGTCCTAACATTTACTCTGCTGGGAGTGCTGCTTACTTAGCGGTTCTTTTAAATGTTCGTTTATTTTACTGTACTGTATGAGTGTTTTGTCTACATTTGTGTGTGTGCTCTGTGTGCATGTATAATGCCAATGGAGGTCAGAAGAAGGCAGAGATGCCCTGGAACTGAGTTACAGATGACTGTGAACCACTGTGCGGAACTGAAGCCGGGTCCTGCGGAAGAACAAGAGCAGCAACTGCTCTTAACCACTGAGCCATCTCTCCAACCCTTAAAAGTTGTTATTTTGCTGGGTTGTTTTTGTCATTAGCACGCACAAGGATGTAACTTTCTCTTATTTGGGCTTCTTCTTAAACATCTTACTTATGACTCATTTATTTTCTTAACACTGGGCGTTAAAATTGAGAACAATATGTATGTAGTGTGTGTTTTATTCTCTCTCTCTCTCTCTCTCTCTCTCTCTCTCTCTCTCTCTCTCTCTCTCTCTCTCTCTCTCTCTCTCTCTCTCTCTCTCCTCACTATGTCTGCCTGGTATATACTCACAGATATCCACCTGCCTCTGACTACTGATTACTGGGATTAAAGATATGCATTGCCATATCCAGCTAATAAACCTCTGCTATAAAGATACTACCTCATTCCTGGAATCTGGGACTGAAGAGCTGGCCATTGGTGAAGGGAGCCTCCTACTTGCTCTTCCAGAGGGTCCAGGTTCAGTTCCCAGCATCCATGTCAGGCAGCTTGCAACCATCGCCTCCGCAGGGGATCTGATGCCCTCTTCTGGCATCCATAGGTACCACACTCATGTGTACAAACCCACACACATACTCTGAGAATAAAAATAAAATAAACCAGAGAGGGGGGGAGGGAAGGAGGAAAGGAAGGAGGGAGGGAGGGAAAGAAGGAAGGGAGGAAGGAAGGAAGGAAAGAAGGAAGGAAGGAAGGAAGGAAGGAAGGAAGGAAGGAAAGAAGGAAGAATGAATGAAGAAGGGAGGAGGTAAAGGCATGGTGGTACAAGCCTTTAAACCCAGAACTCAGGAGGCAGAAGCAAGAGGATGTCTCTGGGTTTGAGACCAGCCAGGGCTACACAGTGAGACCAGGTCTTGTGTGTGTGTGTGTGTATAAACAAACATTGCATTTGCATCTTGATTTTTAAACATAATAAACCCTACAACTACAGGAATACCTCAACTTTGTTAAAAAAAAAAAAAGGAAAGTCCTCTGATGCTATTGTTGTCAGTTTTTGTTTGCTTGTTTGTTGGAGACAAGAGTCATTTGTAAACCAGAACTTACTTAGAGAATGGACAACCAAAGGTAGAGTTTTGACCACCCGATGCATGCTGAGGCAGGTGAGCACTCACACTTACATGCAACTCATACATCTTACACACAAGGACACAAGCAAGCTGAGTGTGATGGTTCACACTTGTATTCCATGGAGACTGATTTACAGAAGTTGTGCATGAGGTTTCAGAGGAATGAATTTACTAAGCATGTAGCAAGCAAAAGCAAAAGAGTAACTAGTAGATGGGTGGAAGCAGCAGACAGATGGTAAAGGCAACATGAAATCGGGAGCTTGCAGTGTCCAGCAGGCACAGCTGGAATAACCTGGCTGGGAGAGCAAGCAAAAGCAGCAGCATCAAACCAGGCACTTGCAACATCTAGCAGAAATGACTCAGGAAGCCTTGCTGAAAGAGGACCGGAGCTCCGGACCAAGAGAGCAGAACAGAGCAGCAGAGCAATCTCTTCATGGGTGAGCATCTACCTCTCGGTTCCCGCCACAAGCATTCTTTTTTTTTTTTTTTTGGCAGGGTTTCTCTGTGGCTTTGGAGCCTGTCCTGGAACTCGCTGTGTAGACCAGGCTGGCCTCAAACTCACATAGATCCGCCAACCTCTGTTTCCCACGTGCTGGGATTAAAGGCATGTGCCACCACCGCCGGGCTCATTACAGGTTTTCTTATAGCACGCGATAAACAATAGTAACTTCCAGTGGAAATAGTCTACCTTCCAGCCATTTGCAAAGCTGAAATAGTTTTAATAGCCTTAGTCACTGGCTGTCAGCCTTTCTCCCTGTCCCAGAGTTAAGAAGATTTGGAGGACATTCAAGGACACGTTCAAGTCTGAGAGGTGACCCATCTCTTGTTGCCAGCGTCTGTTCTTGACACGCACTAACAGCACATAAAAATTTGCCAGTGTAATGCCTATGACGCTAAGACCAAAAGGCAGCTGAAAGTTCAAGGCCAGCTGAAACTACAGAGTGAGACCCCTGTCTCACAAAAACCAAAATCAAAGTAAAAATAAACAAATAGCAAGTGTAGACAAAGACATGTGATGGTGTGAGATGAACTTCACAAGCCTGAAAAAACAATGACCACAATCACTAATGAAAGCCAGTGTGGAAGGTCCTCAAGACACCAAAAACAATCACTGGGGCTGGAGAATGGCTAAGCAGTTAAGAGTACAGGCTGTTCTTCCAGAGGACCTGGATTCAATTCCCAGCACCCATGGCTCACAAGGGTCTCTGACTCCAGTTCCAGATAATGTAATTCCTTCTTCTGGCCTTCTCAGGCATCCGTGGTACATAGACATACATGCAGGTCAAACATCCACACCCCCACACATAACAAAACAACTACAAAAACTTACATACCACTCCTAAGAATATACTAAAAGGAATATAGCACAATGGAGTTTTATTCAGCCACAAAGAAAAATGAATTATGCCATTTCCAGGAAAATGGATAGACCTGGAGATGATCATAAGTAAATCGTAAGGTAAGACAGAAAGAGACAAATATCACATTTTATCTCATCAGGTGTGTGTGTGTCTGTCTGTCTGTGTGCATGCGCACATGTGGTTTCAGTTGTTTCTCTGTTGCTGTGGTGAATACCACAACTAAAGTAATTTAGAGACAATTGGTTTTGGCTTACCGTTCTAGGGGGGAGAGTCCAAAATGGCCAGGAAGGTAAGGCATGGTGGGAGAATTGGGAAGCTGACTGCTCACTTTCCCGTCTTCACACAAGAAGCAGACAGACAGAAGAGGAAGTGGGACAAGGCTATAAACCCTCAACGCCCGCCCCCGAGCAACTTACTTCCTCTGTGCACACAGTTATCTTAGTTGTCAACCTGACCGGATTAGAATCAACTAAGAGAGAAGCTGCTTGTCGAGTCCATCCTGTTCCTGTAGCTCCTCAGGGATCCCCAAGGCCTTCCCTTTCCCTGCCATGACAGCGGCTGGGAGATCCTGACTGTGGATTGGGCAACTGTTGAGAGTGCTCTCTCTGGTATAAGACTGTTGGGCTGCTCTGATTGTACCTTGTAGACTAATGAAATAACTCTCTTTTTTGATATGTCTTCATTCTGCTGCCCTGGACAACCCTTGGCCAGCACACCAAGCTGGCCTCAAGCAGCTTATACAGCTGAAGATGACTTTGAACTTCTGGCGGTCCTGCTTTCATCTCCCAAGTGTTAGGATAGCAAGCACAGGCCAGTTTTACGTGAGACTAGAGAGCAAGCCAGGGCTTTGGACAGGGTAGGAAAGTGTTCTGCAAACCGAGCTATGCCCTCAGCCCCAAATTTGCATGGTTTAAGTCACATAGCCTGTGGTCTTTTATGATAGCTCTAGCAGAATAAGGATACATGCTCCGCTTACGGCTTCACTTAGCTCTTTCTACACGTGCTATCAGGGATTTGGATTTTGCTTTGTTTTTATTGTTTCTTGTCATGGTATAGACCCTAAGATAGGATCTCGCTATGTTATCCTGGGTGGCATGGAACCTCTGTGTAGATCAGGCTGGCCTTCACCTCATACAGAGTCTCCTGCCTCTGCTTTCCAAGTGTTGCGATTAAAGGTGTGCACCACCATGCTAGGTTTTGTAAAGTTTTTTCTTGTGTGTGTGTGTGTGTCTTTAAACATAGGGGAAAAACAAGTCTTATTTCTTATAATTGATAATTTATACCTCAGATACTTGTAGGTCTGCTTCTGTTGGGGATGTTTCTTGTTCGTGTTGCTTTTGCTTCTCTCTGTGCTGCTGTATTGGTGTGTTAAGCACTGAATTCATATGGGAATCATTTGAGACCTGGGAGAAGGGCTTCTTCCCCCATAGAATGTTTTTGTTCTGCTCCACTAGGCATCTGGAGGCAACACAAACCACTTTAATTCTAGTCCAAGCTAAAACTTACTCTTCCTTAGACTGTGTGTTTATGTGTAATCCCAGCACACATGGGGCTAAATCTACAGGAACATAACAAGACTTTATAGAAACTTTAAATTAATAAAAAAGTGTTGCATTTCCTTAGATTACCTAGGTGACAGGAGCCAGCTTTAATCCACCAGGAACTTGGCTTCACTCTCTGTTCACTCTGAAAACGCAGCTTGGTCCCAGCCCAAACGGAAGAAGATCAGAATCATCAGCCGGGCCAGGCTTTAATAACTGACATTTACTTTCATAAAAAAAAAAGTAGACACTGTGTCCCTTACTTTTGAGACTACCAAAAACCACAGCTCAGTTCTTCAGCTCTTCCTTACCAACTAACAAAAGTTCCAAGACTTTAATAGGCCTAAGCACGTTCCCCTTAAGGGTCTGCCTCAATCTAGATTTTTTTTGGGGTTTTCTTTTTTTTTTAAATATTCATTTATTTATTATGTATACAATATTCTGTCTTGTGTGTCTGCCTGCAGGCCAGAAGAGGGCATCAGATCTCATTTCAGATGGTTGTGAGCCACCACGTGGTTGCTGGGAATTGAACTCAGGACCTTTGGAAGAACAGGCAATGCTCTTAACCGCTGAGCCATCTCTCCAGCCCTTTTTTGGTTTTTCGAGACAGGGTTTCCCTGTAGTTTCTAGAGCCTGTCCTGGAACTAGCTCTTGTAGACCAGGCTGGCCTCGAACTCAGAGATCCGCCTGCCTCTGCCTTCTAAGTGCTGGGATTAAAGGCGTGCGCCACCAACGCCCGGCTCTCAATCTAGAATTTTGGGAAGTATTTTTGTAATCTGTTGGTAACTCACTAATGGGCTAAGGTAGATTAATATTTCTCTGGATTTTAAGTCCTTCACTCAGTTGCAAACTCAAGTGACCTAGCTGCCCAGAAGAAGTGAAAGGAAGGGAACTCTTACCCCAGACTCTCAGTGACCGACTCTAGGAACTACAGTGTTTTACAGGGTTAGAGGATATATAGTATTTCTCTTTCTTACATGGACAGAGATAGTGATGTGTATCTCTGACTGACCTTGAACTCACTGTGTAACTGAGGATGACCTTGAGCTTCTGATTGTCCTGATTCCATTTCCTGTGTGTTGGGATTATAGATATATACCACCATACCCATTCTTTAGATATTTCATGTGTATGAATTATGTATGTGTGAGCACCATGTGCATATCTAGTGCCTGTGGAAGTCAGAAGAAGTTCTAGAATCTCCTGGAGTTGGAGTTCATATGGTTGTGAGCCACTATATAGGTTCTGAAAACTGAATTTGGGTCTTCTACAAGAGCAGTAAATGCTCTTAAGAATCAATAATCCAGCCGGGCGGTGGTGGCGCACGCCTTTAATCCCAGCACTCGGGAGGCAGAGGCAGGCGGATCTCTGTGAGTTCGAGGCCAGCCTGGTCTACAAGAGCTAGTTCCAGGACAGGCTCTAAAAAAAAAAAAAAAAAAAAAAAAGCTGCAGAGAAACCCTGTCTCGAAAAACCAAAAAAGAAAAGAAAAAAGAAGAATCAATAATCCATCTCTCCAGAGACCCCCCATTTCTCTGTATCCTCTGTCTCTCTGTCTCTGTCTCTCTGTCTCTGTCTCTCTCTCTCTCTCCCAAGGTAGGGTTTTTCTGTGTAGCCATGGCTGTCCAAGAACTCACTCTGTAGACCAGGCTGGCCTCAAACTCAAGATCTACCTGCCTCTCTGCCTCTGAGTGCTGGGATTAAGGGCATGTACCACCACTGCCTGGCTCCTTCTTCCTTTTTAGTAGAATAAGTTTTAGCTTATTCTTTGGCATGTAAACGTGTAAACAGTGCATCTCAATCATAGGGACCTTAACCCCCACTCCACTCTTCCTAGAAACCCAGACTCCTCCATCCCACTCCCTCGGGTGCATAAAATAAGTCCCCATCTCCATTCACATCCTTTCCTTTTTGTTGTTAGTAATCCACTGAGTCAAATTCTGCTGCCCAATGAAAGGTTGACTGATTTTGTCAGCTTGATCTTGAGAAGGAAGTCAAAGCCTAAGTGAGTTCATGTGGGCATTGGTCATGTCATATCTCCAAACCATCATTTCACAACACTTTTCACCCTCCAGTATTATGTTCCTCCTACTTCTCTTCTGAGATGTTCCCTGAGCCTTGGATGGATGTGTTGGTATAGATGTCCCATTTGGTACTGAACCTCAACAAATATTTATCTCTCAAGACTTAGACAAGTTATAAGCCTGCATTAGTTGTTGACAACTGCCGAGAGAATCTTCTTGGGCCAAGGTTGAGGGCAGCACTAACCTGTGGGTATAAACATGCATATTAAGAAAGAAACTTGACAACATGTCACTCAATAAAACATTTCTCCTTAGATTTCTCCTTAGGGCCTGTGACCTCTTGACTCATGGGCTTTTGACCAGACTATAGTACCATGTAGTAAGAGGCCACTTGCTTGTTCCCGGCTTCCCAGAACCAAATAACCACACAGAAACTATATTATTTGCAATGCTGTTTGGCCAATGGCTTAAGCGTATTTCTGGCTAACTAAAATGGTTCCCAAGAAAGGCCCAACACATAGATGTTAAAATTAGTTCTCCCTTCTCTTCTTTCTTTAAGAGCCCAGACACCGTAGGAAGCCATGGGAAGTGTGGGGTAGTGCTGGGACTCTGGAGGAGCAGCGATCTGAAGGTGACAAGTATTATGCTTATTCTGCGATCTAAATGCCACAGAGAAAAGTCAAGAGGGCAGAGGCCAGGTAGATAGCCACCCCCTGGCCAAGTCTCTGCAGATTTCATGCCAGGAGGCAGGGACCAAAAGGCAGATCTAGAAGAAAGGTCAGGAAAGGATGGGTCATCTAAGTCCACCATGTGGCAATTCAGCAGTGAAGGACGCCTGGAGTTTGTTGGCCTTGGTAACATGATGTACTTGGAAGAGGGAAGAGTCAAGTGTTCTTTAATTCTGAGGTTTTACCTCTTGAGAGATGAAGTTTCTAATTTGGGAGGGAATTGGGATTATGCGGTCCATTCAAAACTGAATAGCCTATAGATGACCCCTTATCAAAAGGCACACAGTGCATTCTCATGGCGAAGGCTGTTGAAATCCGAGATGATCTAAACCAATGGTTGTCACAAAGCTGCTTGTCTTTTAGAGATGGCAGAGTTTCCTTTAGATAATGTGAGTGTCAGTCAGGCTCCTGGTTCTTTCCCAGTAGGAACCTAATGTCATATGCAAATGAGGTGGCTGAGACTCTCACAAACCTTTTACAGCAGTGTGTGATGCTGATGGGCAAGCATTATGGATGCTGCAGTGCAATGGGGCTCGCAAGGGCAGGGAGCTATTTATACCCCTAAGTCTGAAGACATGTTGGGTAAGCAAGCAGTGACCTCTGTGTTGTTCTGCTCCCAACAGGACACAGCCAGGATATAGAATTTTGTAGGGAGAACTTCAGAAGACCAATTCTATAGCCTTCATCTCCTCGGTCAGAACCATTCTTGGCTGAATCCAAAAGAGAAAGCAGTGGGTGGGGCCCATCTAAGCAGACCACAGAGATCTGCATCTAGGACCTGGGATAGAATGGGGAAAGGCAAGGACTGGATCTGGAAGGACAAATTTCAGATACCTGGAACAAGCCCAGGTGTGTTGGCTCATCTCTGTCATCCCAGCACTTTTGAGGTTAGCCTGGGCTACAGAGTAAGACTATGTCTCAGAACCAAAATCAAAACAACAGCAAAAGTGAAGAAGGAAATGCCAGAAAATCTCCAGCATATCCATCATGTGCATCAATCAGGATAACAGTCTGGTTCTTGCACAGGGTGGACAGGGAGGGCCCCATGAAGGAGATGGCGGGTGAGAGGGTATGGGCTTGTTCTCATGATGGCAGAAGATGAGCCTAATACATAAGCATTTTCTAATCCTTGCTTTGCATCCTATTTGTGAACATTAGGCAAAACGATTTTCAGAGCTAAGCTCAAATTCAAAACTCGACTCCATTCTAGGTGGGCGGGTGATGTGAAGGAATGGGGAGAAGCATAAGCAAATGTTATAGAGATGACAGCTAATGTCGACAATAAGTATGGGTGAACTGAATTGACTGTATAGTTATCTGAGATCGCTCACTTAGCTTTCGCAGTAAATGCACAGCCACCAGAGACGATGATCTGCAAAGTCAGAAACAGAGCTAGAGAGAGATGGAATGGACTGTGTCGTGGTCGCTAGTGAAATCCTCTCATTTCGCTCCAGACATTTGTAAAAAGTTAGCTGCATCTACCCCATCCCGATTTCTGGTTTGATTATTATTGTACTGGAGTTCACTTTAGAAACTGTGACAACTTTTGAAAACCAACATCTGAGCTGGAGACTGTTGACATTCCAGGTCTAATGGGATCTGGATCTTAGTCATAGTTGTTCCAAGGAAAACATCCCCCAATGTGTCTAATTCTCTTCAGATCAGAATGAAATCCAAATGATTAGAATCATTGCTTCTAACTATTGACCAGTGGCAGAGATTCTAGAACAGGGACCAAAGACTCCAAGAGTTTGGTCACCCAGTTTTTGTCTGGGGCCTAGCATGGGACTCAGTGGTACAGTGCTTGCAGAGAAGGAATAAAGACCTAGGCTCAACCTCAGATCACAGGAATTGGCATGATGACTCTTGTCTGTAAACCCAGCACTTGGAATGTAGAGGCAGGAGGACCGGAAGTTCAAGAGTATCCTCAGTTGAGGCCTGTATGTGCTGGATGAGTCCCTACTGCACAAACAAAACAAGCAAAGAACAAAAACCCCAAACCAAAACCAGTAGCATTCTAAACAAATAGGTACTGGAAGAAAAAGAAAAAGCTATGTCTGGCAAAAGGACTCAGTGGGTTAAAGTTCTTGCTTCACAAATCTGACCACCTGAGTTCAAACCTAAATCCATGGTGGAAGGAGAGAACTGACTCCCAGATGTTGTCTCTGACATCCACAGGCGTGATGGCTCTCAATCACCCCCCCCCCATCACACACATACAAAAATACACGACACACGAAACTATTCAAGAGGCGTTATCTTAAAAACTCGTTCTCCATGTCACACTGGCAAAGAATTCCCATCTAGGAGTTGTGTCACAGTGAGTCTCAGTCACTGGGCATCTGAAGCCACAGAGTCACCGTGGCTTCAAAGCTAGCTCAGGACACAGAGTACAAACTTGCCTTAAAAAGCAAAGTAAAACAAAAGAAAGCAGTAATAGTGAGAAGAAGAACAGCTGGGCATGGTAGTGCGTGGTGGGGAGGTGGGAACAGAAGGATCAGTGCTGGTCTGTACGAGCACACACACACACACACACACACACACACACACACACACACGGCAAGATCACTCAGGCTCAGTGAGTAAAAGCCCTTGCTTTTAAGCCTGACGCCCTGAGTTTTACCCTAAGAATCTACAGTTAAAGCAAAGGGGCACTCCCAGAGCTGCCTTCTAACTCCCATACATACACATGCGTCCAACAATAAGACCAATAAAAATTTAAAAAATACAAAAAAGAACTTTCTTGCTGGGTGGTGGTGGCACATGCCTTTAATCCTGGCACACGGGGCGGGGTGAGGGAAGGGGGTAGCCCAGAGGCAGGTGGATCTCTGAGTTTGAGGCCAGCCTGGCCTACATAGTTCCAGAACAGTCAGGGACATACAGAGAAACTTTGTCTCCCCCACCAAACAAACAAACAAAAAACAAAAAAACAAAAATCCCCAAAAACAACCAACCAACCAAACAAAAAAAAAAAAAAAAAAAAAAAAAAAAAAAAAAAACAAGAAAGGGCTCTCAAAGAACACAAAAACAAAAGAACAAACTTTCGGGTGCTACCCTTCTTCCGAAGACAGATTAACTCAACCATTAGTGTCACCCCGATATTCATCTCATCCATCCTTATTATCCTTCCTTTTTACGGGGCCAACACCAATATTTGCAGAGCGAGGAGCAAATGCTTTCCTCCACAGGACTGATCTCACAGAACCCTCAGCGGGAAATCATTATTTCTAAGTTAAGATGACAGATGTTTTTGAAGTGGGGGCAAATGACTGAGGAAGGATTCGTTCATGCCAGGGCAGGCCAAGTGGCACAGACACTGAGGAGAAAGCGAGACAGGATTGTGAGGACCAAGCCAGGCTGGCCTCCACAGCAAGGTCCTGTCAGGAAAAGGAGAAAGGCAGGAGGGAGGGAGGAAAGGGAGGAGATGGGGGTAGGGAAGCTAGCCGACTCAAAAACTTAGCATTTGGGAAACCGAGAAATGAAGATTATGGTGACTTCAAGCCCAGGCTGGGCTACAAAGTGAGACCCTACTTCAAACAACAACAACACAAACAACAACAGCACGAAGAAGGAAGGGAGAGAGGGAAGTGATCTAGACAGCGAAACAGAGGGGAACATTCCCTTAGAAAAGGGTTCCATCCTTATGGTATGGCATCAGTCGCTGCTCTTCTAGATGGGGAAACATAGGAAAAGTGAAAATCAGCTGTTTTGGTCTACTGCTCGGGTGTGTGCTCTTATCGTCCTGAAGATCAAACTCCAGAACGTGCTTAGTATGAATCTTCAAGCCTAGCTCTGCCAGGATACAACTTACAGATTTATTCTCTCTCAAGTTTTGCCATCTGGTTCTGTCTCCTCTTCCTTCTTGCTTTATTGCCTCATTGACCACATTTTACCAATTAATTAATTAATCAAGATAAAGGTTCTATGACAGTGGTTCTCAACTTTCCTAATGCTGAGACCCTTTAATACAGTTCCTCATGTGGTAACCCCCCCAACCATAAAATTATTTCCTTGCGACTTCATAACTGTAATTTTGCTACTGTCATGAATCATAATGTAAATGTCTGTGTTTTCCAAAGGTCTTAGGTGACCCCTGTGAAAGGGTCATTTGACTCCCTAAAGGGGTCACAACCCAGAGGTTGAGAATCATTGTTCTAGGAGGTTCATAAACATTATAGTATTGAATTCTGACCACAACAACCGCTTAGAAAAGACAAATTTCACTGGAGAAAAGAGAAAACGGCTGCTCTTCGATGGATTACTAATGTCGAGAGTCTTGAGAAGCTAGAGAGATGACCCAGCAGTTGAGAGCACTTTCTGCTCTTGTAGAGGACCTGGGCTCAGTTACCAGCACCCACATGACAACTGATAACCATCTGAAACTCTGGTTCCTGGGAATGTGATGCTCTTCTCTTGTCTCCAAAGAAAATTCACTGAGGAGCAGTGAGTTTGGTCTGTGGTAATGGTGCTTGCCACCAAGCCTGAGGACCTGGGCTTATGTGGCGGGAGGAAGAAAGTGACTCCAGGAAATCGTCTTCTGCTCTACCGTGGATCCCACGGCACACACAAGCCCACATACATAATACAATTAGAGAAATAAGTTGGATAAATGCTATTCTCAGCCTTTTTAAATTAAATGTATTCATTTATTTCATGTTCCGACCACAGTTTCCCCCTCCCTCTTCTCCTCCCCTGCCCTCCCCCCCATCTTCCCTTTGTCCCTCCCCCCATTTACTCCTCCTCTGTTTCTGTTCAGAGAGGGGCAGCCCTCCCATGGGTATCAACAAAGTATGACATATCAAGTTGAGGTAGGACTAAGCTCCTCCCCTTCATATTAAGACTTGGTAAGTATGAAGAATAGGCTCCTCAAAGCCTACCAAAGCATCAGGGACAGGCCCCATTCTCACTGCTAGGAGTCCCACAGGTAGACCATGCTATACAACTGTCACACATATAGAGAGGGCCTAAGTCGGGCCTATCTAGGCTTCTTAACTGTCAGTCCAGTGTCTGTGAGCTCCTATGAGCCCAGGGACTTTGAACACACAAAGAAAATCTAGGCCTCTCTCACTCACTTAATCACCTTTGCGAAGTCTCTTCTGTCACCAGAGGACCTAAGTCCCAGAGATATGGAGATGGTATGTTTGTGGGGGCATATTTCTGCCTGCCACACTGTTTTTAGAGTCATTCTTCTGATGACATGGACATTCTAAGCTATGAAGGAAGACCTCTCTTGGTCTACTAATTCACAGGTGGAGTAAAGGAACACCTTACACTGTCTGAGGGAGACTGAGTCCTCTGGTCATAGCCACTGCAGGAGGCACAGTGTGGAGGAAGAGCATTTGAGCAGTTTACCAGCAGGACTTGGTCTCACAGTTTGGGGGTTAAGGCAGGAGAATTGCCACAAGTTTAAAGCTAGCCTGAGCTGAGTTCAAGACTAGTCTGGGCTACAGTGTGAGACTCTGTCTTAAAACCAAAACCAAAAGTTGTGAATTCAAAGATGGCAGGCATTGTGCAGTCATTCACCCTTGAGCCCTCCAGGCAAGATAAGGTGAGGACTCCACACCAGGAGAGACTGTCTTGATCCAAACACATCAACTTCCTTCTAGGCAGATGACATCACCAGCTTGGTCCCCTTGACTCTACCTTTGGGTTAGAGGAGGGACCTGACCTTTCTGAATTCTGGTAGTTGGATGCCTGCTGCTATTTATCTATCTATAGGTGAGATATATAGGTTACAAGGTGGCTGATGTTTATTTTTCAAAACATCCAGGGTTTAAGGAGCCCCTGTATCTGTCTCTGGGAGAAACTTGATGGTGCTTGGGAAGTTTCTGGAAATCTGACCAGAACCTGGGGATATACTTCCTGCCTGTAGTGAAGGAACCGGAATGCATCTTCACCGGCAGGCAGGAGAGGCAGCTGGCCTCCTCCTCCTCCTTCTTCTCTGAGTCTTTTCCATCAGTAAGTGGAGAATCTGAGCAAAGAGGAGCAGAGAGTTTGGTCTGGTTTTGTCATGAGGGCATGGGTGATTTTCTTCTAGGGCTATGCAGAGTTGGGGTTTCAGGACAGCACAGATTGTTAAAGCTGCTTGGTTTTGAAAGGCTAGGGCTTCAGCTTTGATGGATTAATTTAGGAATTCTTTTCTATAACACCAGAGAGTTTCATGTTTTTATAACATTAGTTATTTTGTGTGTAAGAATGTATACGTATGTAAGTATACACCCCACAGCAGGTTCTCCTTCCACCAACGTGGGACCTGGGGATCAAACTCAGGCCATCAGGCAATAGGTACCCTTACCCGCTGAGCCATCTTAATGGCCTTAGATGCATACTTTTTAAAAATGCTTTTTAAAGAAACCTCCATCCATCTTGGAGCTCAGTGGCGGTGCTGCTCCAAATCGGACACACATATCAAAAGATTCAAAGCCAGCAAACACAAATGAGAGAAAACTTGCAACCTTGTCCTTCTGGGTCTGGGTTACCTTGCTCAGGATTGTTTCCAGCTCCATCTGTTTACCTGCAAATTTCATAATCTCTTTTTTTTTTCTCAACAGCTGAATAATATAGCATTGTGTAAATGTTCCACATCTCCAGTATCCATTCATCGGTCGATAGATATCTAGGCTGTCTCCATTTCCTGGCTATTGTGAATGGAGCAGCTATGAACACGAACCAACAAGTTTCTCTGTGTAGGACATAGAATCCGCTGGGTATATGCCCATGAGGGGCTTGGCTGAGTCATGTGGCAGGTCCATTTATAGCTTTCTGAGGAACCTCCACACCAGTTCCCATAGTGGCTGCGCCAGTTGGCAGACCTGTCAGCAGTGAACAAGTGTTTCTCTTTCCCCATATTCTCGCCAGCATTTGTCATCCTTTGTTGTTTTCATTTTTTCAATTTTAGCCAATCTGATTGGGGAAATCTCGCTGTAGTCTGAATTTGCATTTCCCTAGTTGCTAAAGGTATCGAACATATTAAAACATGTTTCTCCGCCTTTTGTGTTTCCATCTCTTAAGAATTCTCTGTTTAGTTCCTTATCCCATTTTTAAATTTGGATGCTTGTTTTCTTGATATTTAGAGAGGGTTTTTTTTTTGTTTGTTCATTCTTTGTTTTTTTCTAGATATTTTGAAATTGTATAAATTCTAAAATAATAAATAAAATATTTTAATGGAATGAATTAATTTTTCAAATTGTTGTGAAGAATGTAAATAAGATTCCCTTTTCTGTCACTTAAAATGTATCTATTACAAGTTTTGTTTTGTTTGTTTTGAGACAGGTTCTCTACATAGCCCTGACTGTCCTGGAACTCACTATTTAGAACAGACTAGACTGGAACTCACAGAGATCCACGTGTCTCTGCCTCCTGATTACTGGCATTAAAAGTGCACACCACCATACCCAGCTGATTATAAGGTTTCTAATAATAACTTTCTTTTCTTTTCTTTCTTTCTTTTTCTTTTTTCTTTTTCTTTCTTTGGTTTTTTTTTGGGGGGGGTGTTCGAGACAGGGTTTCTCTGTAGCTTTGGAGCCTGTCCTGGAACTAGCTCTTGTAGACCTTGAACTCACAGAGATCCTCCTGCCTCTGCCTCCTGAGTGCTGGGATTAAAGGCGTGTGCCACCAGTGCCAGGCTTAGGTTTCTAATAATAACATTCTTAAATACTTAAAATAAGATTTATTTCTCCTAAACTGTTTAGAAATAACTTTCTTTTTTTTTTTTTTTTTTTTTTTTTTTTTTTTTTTTTTTTGTTTTTTGTTTTTTGGTTTTTCGAGACAGGGTTTCTCTGTAGCTTTGAAGCCTATCCTGGAACTAGCTCTTGTAGACCAGGCTGGTCTCGAACTCACAGAGATCCGCCTGCCTCTGCCTCCCGAGTGCTGGGATTAAAGGCGTGCGCCACCACCGCCCGGCTTTAGAAATAACTTTCATTAACATGTTGTACATAATGCTCATGTGTCTGTCAACATCATCTAGAAAACAAAGTAAAAGAATTGGTAATATTATACAGTTACTACTATTTTTATCTGTATGGGTGTTTGCCTGAATGTGTGCCAGTGTACCATATGCCTGCAGTGTTCATGGATCCCCAGGATGAGAGTTACAGACAACCGTGGTCCACCATGGTCATGCTGGGAATAGAACCCAGGTCCTTTGGAAGAGCAGCTGGTGCTCCTAACTCTGAGCCATCTCTCTAGCCCTTTCCATTGCTATTTTAAGTCATATAGTGTACAGTGTTTCATATAATATATTCTTGAAGAATCTCATGGTTGTCGTTGAATGTCATCATTCCATGAAAGACAGCCAAGGTGTAGAAAAAGAATTACAGATCCAGCCAGGAAGCTTCACCGTTGAGTTAACAGCTTGTACTTGAAACCCCAATAAAGATCTAGCTTGGGCCAACTAGACAGTTTCTTTCTTTGAACAATGTTTCTCTGTGTGGGTGTGGGCATCCTTTCTTCATGTGAACCAGGAATAGACAAGCACAGCATAGCTTCTCGTGGTTCCTTATGTACTGTGCATGTGTGCAAGAAAGAAGACAGAGTTGCAGGGCAAGTTCACTGGCACATCTGAACACTCGCTATGTCTCTTCAGCTCTTTGATGTCATCCTTTTGCTGGCCTTACACCTGGGTTGCAAGAATATGAATTTCTGACTCTGACAAGAAACATTCTCATCTCATACTCCAAATCTAAAAAGAAAGTCAGCCAAAACACAGCTGTAAAAGGAAGGTAAAAATATAACAGGATCTCTTAGACCATCCCACTCTGGATATACAGTCATGAAGTTTCCCTCACACAGTAGCGATTCATGTTGCTAGTCAAACACTTTCACCAGAATGTTCTGGGCCAGGAGTTGCTGGCCGTTTTGGTTTTTTGTTTCTTTTTTTCCAATATACTTGGAGGCCAGAAGTTTGGCATCGGTTTTGCTGGGCTGAAACCAGTGTGTCAGCAAAGCAGCCTCCCTCTGGAGAGTCTGAGGGTTCATGCATTCCCTTGCATTTTTGCAGCTGCTGGTGCCTGTGGCCCCGTACTCTCAGGACTGCTTCCTTCTACTCAAGATTCAAGAAATGCCTTCCATTTGCCTTTGGATTGATTACTCGCTACAGGGAGGCTGGCCGGCGTGCGAGGGTGGATACATCAGGCTTCCTTGCCTTTTGTGTGAGACTTGGCGTAGAAAGAGTCTCAGAGGGAAATGAAGATGGTAAGGCTGGATTGTGCATTGTTTTAGCGCTCAGTCTCGTTGTCGTGATAAAAATACCTGTCAGAAGCAACTTACGCAAGCCAGGGTTTATTTTGGATTATAGTTAAAGGGTGCAGTCTATCATGAAAGGGATCTGGCGCCAGAAGCAGGAGCAGACGGCAGACGGTCACATTGCATCCAGGCAGGAAGCAGGGATACGTGTGCGTGCTCGTCTTCCCCATTTTGTTCAGTCTGAGACCCCAACCCGCAGAAGGACACCACCCGCATCTAGAGTGGGTCTGCTGGCCTCAGTTACCCTGATTTAGACAGTCCCCCAGATGTGCTCAGAGATTTGTTTCCATGGGGGTTCTAAATCCCATCACGCTGACAGTCAAGATTAACCATCCCATGTTTCTTCCCAGACAAACAAATACTCAAATCCCTGACTCAAATCTGCCCCTGGGGGAACCGGCTTAGGCAGAGCTGCCTCTCTTGTCCCCTTCTCTTCAGGATGGACTTGATTGTCCTTGGAGCTGGGCTGACCCAAGCTGCACACTTGAGCCATTTGCTGAGCTCTTCAGGTTCTTTCTGCCTACAGTCTTGTACACAAGGGGGACACTGGGTAGTATCTGCAGGAGGGGCAGGACCATATGTACTACATTAGCAAGAGCTGCTCAGGGAGACCTGTCAATCAGAGCCGTGCTCTTGACTCCCTGCTAGCTGAAACTCGGCTACTGGTTTCCTCTGTCTTACAAGCTAGTTCTGTCCTTAGTTGTTTATTTTCTTTTCCAGATTTCTTTAGAAAAACAAATCCAGGTTTGGGTGCTCCTCTTCTCCCACCCAGCTGCAAATTTTATAACTTAGACAACGTGGGAGGGGACAGAACAGAAGAAAGGTAGGAAGGAAGGAGGGAGGGAGGGAGGGAGGGAGGGAGGGAGGAAGGAAGGAAGGAAGAAGAGCCCACTAGTCTCAGTGCCGGCCTCCTGTCTAACATTTTCTTGACTGCTTAATTATCTTGCTCGCCTGTGCCTACATACTGCCATGGGATCTTTGGCTCCTCCTAGACCACTGGGGTCATAAGGTCAGCCGGAGAGGCTATAGTGCCATGCTGAGGTCCCAGGTAGCCTCAGCCCTCCAGCTGCTGGTGCTGCTTGCGTAACGTGTAGACCACTGGCAACCTACTCTTGGTAGTTCTCCAAGCAGCGCCCACCTTCTTGAGTGCCGACTCTGGGTTAGGGTGCCCCAGTAGGCACTCGGTCAGCAGCACATGTCCGATGACCACCTCAGCCGTCCAATTCCTCTTGAACACGTTGGCACGGATCTCACCCCTGGCGACCACATTTGGGTGGAAGGTCTTAGAGAGTAGCCTTGGGTGGGGAGGCAGGAAAGTCTTTGCCCAGTAGAAGCTTCCTACTGAACAGACGTCTGGCACAGGGATTCTCCTCAGGGCCCTGCAGGTCGGAAAG
Organism: Arvicola amphibius; assembly: GCF_903992535.2. Classification (NCBI taxonomy): domain Eukaryota; kingdom Metazoa; phylum Chordata; class Mammalia; order Rodentia; family Cricetidae; genus Arvicola; species Arvicola amphibius. The sequence goes on along the minus strand of NC_052051.1, from coordinate 43,116,870 downwards.
GACCTCCTCTCTGGGGAAGACCTTACCACCACCAGGTGGGTGGGAAGTCAGTGTCATCTCCTCCTTGTACACCAGGTGGGCAGTGTGAGAAGGCAGATTCTCTAGCTGGAGTTCCTACACTCCTCTGACCTCTGGCAGAGGTGGGGTTCCAACTTCTGTCTGCTGTGGCCCCAGGAAGGTCCCCCCCGGGCCCACCTCCACTCATCACTACCTTCTACTCCGGCCACAAAACGCTCGATTTTTAGGTTACACCTGCTTGGCTGCATGGGCTAGCTCTGTCAGATTTTATCCCATCCCGTCATAGAGTCAATTAATCCAGGAAAACACCATAAAAATACACCCACGCTGTCAGTGAGCCGGGAGGGCCTACCCCCACTACACTTGTAGGAATGTCTTTCTCACAGCCCTGAACGTATAATGAGCGGTAATCTCCCCCACAGGTCAGTGAGCAAGACGTCACCTACCCTCCAGCCATCTATAAAACTTGGCCTGAAGACCTGGTTGGCACAAAATGCCAGATGCTTCTGCTTGATCTAGGACGACCTAGAAAGGAACAGCGTATTCTCTAATTATCTTAGATAGGACAGTGACGCCTCACCAGGCTGCTCTGGATTGAGAGATAATGTGGCAGTAGCCAGGAGCCCAGGCAGGCCCATGTGCAAAAGCAGGGACAGTTCTGAAAACCCCGACTTGCTGTCTGCCATGGTCCTCAAATCCCTAGCTCCTGGCCTTTGCTATTGGGCCTCGCGTGCATGGCTGGGGAGAGCAGCTTTCAGCATGATGCTGCCGATGAGGAAGCATCAGCCCTTGGCCAAAAACATTTTCTTTCCACAGTTTCCCGGTTCCTAAAATTCTCACCCTGCGGTGTTTTGGCTGTGTTGTTTATAAAGGAGTATGGTGGCAAGGGCACAGCTGTGTCACCGCAGAGGTGCAGAGAAGCCTGGAAGGAGAGGCACTGCCCGCATGCTTCTGTATTCTGGGTGGGCCATAAATTCAGTGACTCAGGCTAGCTCACTGAGCCCCTCGCTGCCACTCAGTTGCCACAGACCGTCCCAGAGCTGGTCCTGCCAAGGCCACCAAGCATCTGAGGAGGCAGATGCTAGACCTATTTGCTCTTCTTTTCCTGGATAGAATGGTATGGGTGTGGCTTGGCTGGGGAATTCAACATCACCCCACACTCTTCCCTGGAAAAGTAAGACCTGTTTCTTTTCCCTGTGTGAGACCATTGATGTAATTTCCCACAGGGAAGCAGCCCTTCTGAGCAAAGATGGTAGGCTGATAATGTTGACAGTCTCTATGTTCCAGGCCCAAGAAGGCCGGGAACCTGTCTTTCCTGGTTGTAGTAGGTTGTAGGTTGTAGGTTGCTTTATGTTGATGAAACAACCCCCCAAGAAAGGGATGGGGAGGCTCATCAAAGGGCTTAGATTAGATTCTCGTTCCCTCACAGGTAACTGGTGGTTTACACATGCACTGTGGATACAGAAATGGGGTTTTCCTCCGATGGAATGTGGAGGTTAAAGAGGATTGCTTGTCTTACAGCAGTGGCCCTTAATCGGGGGAGAGTTTCACTCTCCAGGAGACACGTGGGAATATTTGACAGAGTTCTGTCCTCGCTGGCATCTAGTGAACAGAGGGATGAGGGTACCAGTCTGCAGGGACATTTCATTTGTATCTTAATAAAGAAAGCTTGCCTGAAGATCAGAGAGTCAAACAGTCCCACTGGTCACCCTTACAGGCCAGGAAGCAGTGACACACACCTTTAATCCCAGCAGTCACACTAGTTGCCATAGAAACTGAATGGTAGTGGAGCATGCCTTTAATCCCAGTCCAGAAGAGGAATATGAAACAGGAGGAGACAGCTCTCACACAGTCTCATTCTGAGATTCCTGGAGGCAGGATTTTGGACAGTGGCTGGCTGTTTTGCTTTTCTGACCTTCAGGCTGAACCCCCATATCTGTCTCTGGGTTTTTATTAATCGTGCTACACCAACCCTGCAGCTCACACACCTGCTCCATGATAAATGTGACTCAGTATCAACAATGTTAAGGCCATGTAAGCCTAAGGCTGAGATGCCCCGAGTGTGGTCAACAGGCAACATCACTCTTACCTGGAAGCATATAACAAACATATCCTTAAACCCAATCGGAGCCTCTGAGGATGGAAGCCAGGGCTAATGGGGTGAGAGTTAGTTTATGTCTGGGTTTGGTTTTGTTGAGACAGGGCCTCATGGAACTCACTGCTCTAGTTTGCTTTCTTTTGCTGTAATAAAACACCATGACCAAAAGCAGCTTGGGGAGGAAAGGGTTTATTTCTTCTTACAGCTCTCAGCCACACCCCATCCCTGAGGGAAGTCAGGGCAGGAACTCAAGACGGGAACCTGGAGTGGGATCTGCAGCAGAATCCTTGGAGGACTGGCGCTTACTGGCTTGTCATCATCGGCCCTCTCAGCTTATTATTTCAAACCACCCAGTACTACCTTTCCAGGGGTGGTACTACTACACTAAGCAGGCTGGGCCCTCCCACATCAATCATTAATCAAGAAAATGTCCTACAGGGTCGCTTACAGGCTAATCTGATGAAAGCCTTTTCTCAACTGAGGTTCCCTCTTCCCAGATGACCCTAGATTGGGTCAAGTTGACAGAACACCAAACAGAACTCCAAGGTTGGCCTTGAAATTTCTGTGTTGCCAAGGTTCATCCGGCCTTGAATTACTGATTGTCCTATTTCCACCTCCCAAAAGTCAAGATGATAGGCATTGGACACTGTCCTTAGCTACAGATCTGTTTTAATAAGCTCTCCAGGGGCTCATAACATTCGAGATCCACTTAATTAAGAAGGGGAGACAGCTGTCATCATAAACTAAGAAAAATACTGTCTGCATAGAGTTCCAGGACAGCTGGGGCTACACAAAGAAACCCAGTTTCAGAAAACAAAACCAACCAAACAAATAAATAAAATAAAATAAAAATAAGCTAAGAAAAATACTGATGGTTTTTAAAAGTAATTTGCCAGTAGTCAGTAGCCTCAGGAAATTTATTATAAATACAACTTCTGAGGTGTCAGAGAGATGGCTCAGTGGTCAGAAGTATGTAGTGCTCTTCCAGAGACACGAATCCAGGACTACAATCACAGAGTGCTCTTCCAGAGGACCTGAATCCAGGCAGCTACACTCACATGTGCACACCTTACACCTTGCCCCAGGATTAAAAACTAAATACTTTAAAAGAAATACTAGCCTTAAACTTGGAAGCCCACAGCTCAGGATGGTGATGTATTATTTATAATGTATCATAACTAAGAAAGAGCACACGCTTGAGTTCATCTTGACAGTGGGCACAGTCTGTCTCCGCACGCTTGCAGTTCATCTGAACAGTGGGCACTGTCTATCTCTACATGCTTGCAGTTTATCTGGACAGTGGGCACAATCTATCTGTGCACGCTTGTGGTTCATCTGGACAGTGGGCACAGTCTTATTTGTGCACACTTGTGGTTCGTCAAGTCTTGTTATCACCCAACTCAAGGCAATTTGCTTTCATTTGGTACTGAGGGTGGAACCTGGAGTCTCAAACATGCTAAGCACATGTTGTACCACTAAACTATGCACCCTCAGATTAAACTAAGCACATGCTAACAGTTTTGTCTATAAACCAGATGAGGTGACACATGTCAGTATTCCCAGCACTCAGTAGGCTGAGGCAGGAGGATCATGACTTTGAGAGCAGCCTAGGATATACATCCTATTCTCAAACAACAAAAACAGTTTTCTTTATGAAAGTCATTTTGAGTTCAAGGTTGGAGGGAACTGGAGCTTATAGGCTGGTATGTTACACAGTGAGGAAGAATGTGGCTAGCTTTAGGTCTTTCTCAGAAGGGAAAGTCATCAGGACCTCCTGTTTTGGTCACAGCAGAACACTCATTGTTCTCTATGAAAAACATATAATTGAAAGGGGAAAAAAATGCAACAACAACAAAACCCAACAGCCAGGGCCAGGGATGTACCCCAGTGGGAGAGAGCTGGCCTAGAATCTATAAGACCTTGGATTTGAACCCTAGATTCCTCTCTTACCAAAAAAAGTGTGGTGGTGGGGGGAAGCAAGCAAGGAAAGAACTTGGGCATAGAGAGAGGTACACTACACACCTACAATCTTAACTTTTGGGAGGCTGAGATAGGATTGGGAACTGAATTGTAGGGTAGCCTGTGCTATACACTGAGAGTCTTTTTCAAAATCATAAACAAAGAAAGAGAGTTTCTAGGGGTAAAGATGTAAGAAGTCTAGGTTCTTCCAGGAAAGCTGAGGTGTTGTGAGCCTCTGGGGCCTCTTGCTCAGATGAGAAGCGATGCAGGAGAGTCCCCCATTCCTTTGTAGCTTTTGTCTTCTGAGAAACTCTTGTTTGAGGATGGGAAAAGTTTCTTTGAAGTTGGAAAGCAGAATCTCAGCCTGGCTCCTTTTGTTTGAGGTACAGGATGAGGATGTTGTCAGTGCTTAGAGTGTTGGGGGGGTATTCACCAGAGAAGGCTACTCAGACATGAGTTTGAGCCCAAAAAAAGCCAGTCAGAAACTACACTGGGTATAGGGGTGAGCTTTTAAGCACACAAAAAAACATGATCTGGATTGACATGAAACTTCAGTTAATAAGAACAATTAGCCAGAAGTGGAATTACAGGCGTCAGAAAGCAAGGTTAGCACACTTAGAGACTTTCCCAGGACTATGGACTTTGGTGGACAAGGTCTTTTAGTTTCGTCAGATGGTACTATCTACATGCTGAGTTTCATGGCCTGAATGGTACCTCCATAATGGAGTCAGCTGTGCTAAGGTCTGGGGCCCTGTTACAAGAGTCATGGAACTTGTCCTGAGAAAGATGGCCTGTGTCTTCTCAACACACCCTGACTCTCTGGGCCTCTTTATTTGTTCCTCTTTCTAGAGTGACCGCACGAAATAAATTTCCTTTCTCTGATTTTCCCTTACTTGTCTCTTCAAGAGCTGTTGAAGACAGGTGTCCAGGCTAGCTTGTTAGGTCTGCGAGGGCCTGGGCTCTGACTGTAACAACCGGGTCATATCCGGTAATAACTAGGGGTAGATCCAGATGTTTGTGTCAGACATCTTGGGTTGGGATCCAAACGGTCAGGTCTGGTGGTTAAAGCTTGGGACTTCTACTTTTACCTATTGTTTTGTTTTGTTTTCCTTTGCAGAGAATGTTTTTTTTGTTGTTTGTTTGTTTTTGTTTCATTGTGAAGGATGTTTGGTTGGAGGCTTCACCTCAGTCCCTGGCATCCATGCTAAAATGTTTGAGTGGAACTTTCCATCCCAGGACCCCTCCCCTGGGAGTTGCCCCAGTCCAGACTCCACCTCCAAAAAAGCCCACCAAAAGGTGACCCCTCCCCAGGGAGGATCAAGGCCACTTCCACAGGCTATTTAAGCTGCCCCCTAGAGGACTAACACATGGTCTTCCTGACCCTCCTTTTCCCCTCGGCTTATTTGCCAGGAGGTCCACCCAGGAGCGCTGGCAACCATTAGTCCTGGGCTTTTTCTAATTTGGTTTAATTTGGTCTGATTTGGATCATTCTGTCAGCGGAGAGGTTGGGGCGCAAAAACTTTACAAAGGACTGTACAGGACGCAATACAATGTATTTCTTTACTTTTTTCCTTTTCAATGTTTTGAGAAGAGGTCTGTCTGCGTAGGCCAATCTAGTCTGAACCTACTATGTAACCCAGACTAGCCTCAAATTTGTGATCCTCCTGTCTCAGTCTCCTGAATTCTAGGCTCAGAGGTGTGTGCCTCCACACGTGGCAAAGGAATACATTTCTAAGAGCAGCACTTCAATGAATGTGGCAATGAGGATACTGAGATTCCGGATGTCCCACCTGGCGCTACTCAAGTACCCTGATGGGTGGGTAGCACTCCTCATCAAGGAACTAAATTCCAACAATTTACTTTAAGGGTGTTAAAGAGCTTCATGCCATAAAGCAGAGCCATGGTTTTCAACCTTCCTAATGCTGTGACCCTTATGTTGTACTGACCCCCAACCATAAAATTATTTTCATGGCTACTTCATAACTGTAATTTTACTACTGTTATGAATCATAATCTAAATATCTGATATACAGGCTATCTGATATTCGGCCCATTGTAAACGGGTTATTCAACTCCCAAGGGGTTGTGACCCACAGGTAGACCCACTGAGGTAGAATGTGCTCCAGTGAGGCAGGCAGAAGTTGGTTTTCTGGGTAGAAAGAGGCAGAAAGAAGCAGAAACCAAGGACGAAAGTAGGTTGCTCTTTGTTCTCCTCCTGAGGTTCCTTGTGAGGTTCCGTAGACCGATCTGGAGACAGTACCAGGCTTCTGAAGGTCATCTTTTGATGTGGCTGTTAGCTGCCTCATCTGGATTTCTTGGAAGATTAGATTAAAAGCTTCCTGGTTAGCTACATTTTAGTGACTGGGACACAAATAAATACGAATTGACTCCAGTTAGCTTTTTAGCCTGGACTGAGGCCTAATGGTTTTAAACAAAAGCCTCCTGTGGTTTCTGTTAACCATTCTCTTGAGAGGTGGGCTCCTTTTTGTGAAAACTTCAGACACTGGCTCCTGTGGGGAAATTCTCCAGTTTAAGGCATTCGCAAGGACTTACTGATGACAGTTCTTTATAATAAAAGCTGTCAGGAGACAGCACGTCAGTGTGTCTCAGAGAAAAGGGAGCAGAAGGACAGTCCCTTTGAGGGACATGTACACCATTGGGGGCCTCATTTTGTATTATAACTTCCAGTGTGAGGCAAGGTAGGGTGTGTTACCTCCTTTTTACTGACCAGGGGCAGCACCAGCCACAGAATTGTAGACCTGCAGCATCTCAGACAGGGCCTTAGTACTTTGGCTCTCTCTTGAGTTTGTGCAGTTGTCCATAGCAGAGAGAGCTGTGGGAACCCCGAAATGTGAACCTATTCCACCTTGCCTGAAGGTCAGAGAGTTTGAGCTTATTTTGCTTTTTCAAAGTTGTTGACAACAGGTGTGGCTACAAAACAAGATATCCTGTGGTTACTTGGTGTTCTGTACCTTAAGATGGCCCACAGAGGTGGATCTGCTCCACCCTGACCAAAGGTCAGAGAATTCAAGCATGCTTCTGCTCCTTCTTTTGAAATAGGAGATTTGACTTAGGGAGTAGCTGCCTGCATGATACTTGGTCTAGGGTGTCTTCACTGCCCCAAACATCAAATACTTACTCAAGAGTTAATGGCTTGATGTCTCAAGTATGGGAGCAGTAACTGTTCTGGTTGTCCTTTGTATCATGTTTTTAAAGTGGTCTTTTGTCTGTTGGGTAGTGGTGGTACACATCTTTAATCCCAGCACTTGGGAGGCAGAGACAGGTGGATCTCTGTGTGTTCAAGGCCAGCCTGGTCTACAGAGCTAGTGCCAGGACTGGATCCAAAGCTATACAGAGAAACCCTGTCTCGAAACCAGGGAAGAGGGAGGTAGTCTTTTGCCTTTTTCCTCCCTTTTGTATTGGGGTATAAAACTGAATGAAAAATAAACACAGGTGAACTCAGAACTCGGATTTCAGCATGCAGCTGCCCTCCCGGTACTATCCTATGCCTCTGTCTTCCTTCTTTCCTTCCTTCCTTCCTTTCTTTTCTTTTCTTTCTTTCTTTTTTTTTTTTTTTTTTTTGGTTTTTTTTTTTTGTTTTTTCAAGACAGGGTTTCTCTGCAGCTTTAGAGCCTGTCCTGGAACTAGCTCTTGTAGACCAGGCTGGTCTCGAACTCACAGAGATCTGCCTGCCTCTGCCTCCCGGGTGCTGGGATTAAAGGCACACGCCACCGCTGTGTTTCTTTCTTATCTGTTGCTCCTACCTAACATTTCTAACCCTCATGCCCCTACTCTGGAACGTACAAACCCACCTTGGCAAGGATCACGGCGGAAGTCGCCCCAAAAAGGTGATCCTTGACAGAGAAGCACCTTAGATAATGAGCCCAGCAGGTGTTACCTTCTCCATCAATGGCTAGGAGGCAGTGAGTGAGTGTCTTAATTACACATCTCTCTTCACTTAGATTTCATTAGTGAGTTCTCCCTTTGGTCGCCTTTTAAGCAAGCCACTGTAGCATGAGACACTCTGACACTGGGGTTAGCGTGGCACACACAAACTGTGCTCCTAAAATGCATGCAGGCAGGCGGGAAAGAGAAAACAAAATAATAAAATGCATGAAGGATTTGGGGCACAGATATCCAGGTGAGGATTGCCTGCTTGATCTTCTTTAGCAATTTTCATATATGTGTGTGTATGTATATACACACATATATACACGTGTGTATATATGTATAAATTTAATATAAATATACCCTGGCTTAGCAATGTTGGGAGACATAGGCTCATGAAAGCGAGGCAAGCACATCACCATTGAGCCACATCCCCAGGCCTCCTTTGTGCATATGTACACACATATGCTACAGTGTGCATACAGAAGTCAGAGGACAGCTTCAGGGAGAGAGCTTCTCCCTTTGTATGGTGATCTGACTAAGAATGGCCCCCATAGGCTCATATATTTGAATGCTTAGTCATCATGGGGTGGCATGATTTGAAAAGGATTAGGAGGTGTGGCCTTGTTGGAGGAAGTGTGTCACTGAGGTGGGCTTTGGGGTTTTAAAAAACCAATTCCAAGCCCAGAGTCTCTGTCTTCCTCCTGCCTGTGGCTGTAGAACTCTCAGCTACCTCTGCAGCACCATGTCTGTCTAACTGCCACCACGCTCCCTGCCATGATGATAATGGACCAAACCTCCAAACTGTAAGCCAGCCCCAATTAAATGCTTTCTTTTATGAGAGTTGCCATGGTCATGGTGTCTCTTCACAGCAATGGAACATCACTGGCTAGGACACTCCATCATATGAGTCCTGGAGACTGACCTCAGGTCATCAGGCCTGGTGCCAAGTCTCTTTGGCCTTTGAACTGTCTCTCCAGCATTTTATTTTATGAGAGGTCCTCATTAAGTTGCCCAGGCACAGATGCAATCTATAATACCCAGTACTTGGGAGGCAGAAGTAAGAGAATCGGAAATTCAGGGTGGTTTTTGGCTACATAGAAAACTGAAATCCAAGGCTGGCAAGATGGCTCAGCAGTTAAGAACATTGGCTGCTCTACCAAGGGTCCTGAGTTTAATTCCCAGCAACTATATGGTGGCTCATAGCCATCTGTAATGAGATCTGGTGCCCTCTTCTGGCCTGCAGGTATATACACAGGCAGAACACTGTATACATTATAAATAAATCTTCAAAAAAAAAAGAAAGAAAAAGAAAAGAAAGAAAATTGAAGCCCAAGAGGCTCAACTTAAACACACAAAATCTGTAAACTTCAAGGAGTGCTATTATTCTCCAAAGAACCAAATTGCTATAGTTCAGATCTTATGGTTTGCTTGATTGCTTATTTTCTTTCTTGGACAGAGCCTTGTTGTATAGTCCAGGCTGACCTTCCCACGATCTTCCTGTCTCCCTCTCATGGGTGTTAGGATTCCAGGCATGGTTCACTAGTACGTCTGATTTATAGGTTAGCTCTCAAATGTCACCTAAGGCTCTGTAAAGACTTACTGACTGTAAGAAGATGGTAGAACCTACAGGAGGTGGAACCCAGAAGGAAGGTCAGTCATTGGGGGTTTGCATTTGAGGGGAAGCTGGCCCTGCCCCCCTCTCTCCCATAAAGTGAACAGGCCTCTTCAGCCAGGTAATAGCCAGGACCCACTGTGCCACCACTGGCCCAGAAGCCCCAGAGCCAAGTAACTATGAACTTTCTTCTTAGGGCTGACTATCATTAGCTGGGTGTTTTTTTCTCAGTGACAGAAAGCTGATTTGATTACCATTCTCAGCTTTTATATTTTAGTTTTTTGTGGGTTTTTTGTTTGTTTGTTTTTGAGTCAGGGTCTTATGTAGCTCAGGCTGGCCTCAAGCCGACTCACTATGTACCTGGGAATTTCCCTGAACTTCTTGCTCCCACCTCCGAAGTACTAGAATCACAGGCACAAACCACCAAGCCTAGCTCAAAAAGAGATTACAAGTATGCTTTTACTGAAGAAAACAAGTGAGATCTGAGCCTGGTGGCATGGCCCTAGAATCCCAGCTACTCAGGAGGCTGAGGTAGAAGGATTGCAAGTTCAAGCCCCAGGTCGTCAAATTCCCATTCCACTCAAACCTGCTGGGTTTTATGCAGTGGCTTCAAAGAGCTTCTGGGTGCCACAACTAGAAAACAAAAAGGACACAACTCAGGAGAACTTCTGACACATAGTGTTGTGATTGTTACTCAGCCCTTCTTAGGGCTCCCAGGAATGCTGCCCTTAGCTAAGAATGAGGAATGTATAGCCCTCACTGCACTATGAGGTAAACTATAGGAGGGGAAGGGAGGGCAAGGGGGTGAAGTAAAAGGGCAGAGGGAAAGAGAGGACAAGGAGGAGGAGGAGGAGGAAGAGGGGGACAGGAGAGGCAGGGAGGGAGTAAGCCATTTGTTGCCAGTCTTTCTGGAGTAAATGAACCTGTGCACAGCCAGCATGGAGTGCTGTCTTTTCTCATCTCAGACGGTCCTTGTTAAAGGTAATGAGAGCAGAATCAGCTAGAGACTCAAAGATTACTGACAAAAGTAGCTGAAGCCAGTAGTTCTTGGCAAGGTCTCTCAGGTTCCCTGTGTACCAGCTTAGTCCAGGCAGGGAGGCCTATCTTGAGTACATCACTCAAAGGCATTTGTGACTGGTGCCAAGAGCCTTTGATCCCAGTACTCAGCAGGGTGAGGTAGTAGAATCCAAAGTTCCAGAGAAGCCTAGGTTACACAGTAGCTTCCAAAACAGGCTGAGCTACTCTGAAAGATCCTGCTTCTTAGAGACAGCCTAGATGCCCATCAGCAGAAGAATGACTAAAGAAAATGAAGCATATGCACAAAATGGAAATTACATACAGCCATAAAGAAAAATGAGCTGGGTGTGGTGGGGCATGCCTTTAATCTCAGCACTCAGGTTACAGAGGCAGGCAGATCTCCGTGAGTTCGAGGCTAGCCTAGTCAAGTCTACTCAGCTACAGGACAG